>NW_008693234.1:490-705 GCF_000695815.1 Acanthisitta chloris | reverse complement strand
GGCCAGGGCGATGGTGTTGAGGAGGATGAGGACGAACATGATGTACTCGAAGGCGGTGGAGTTGACCATGGCCCAAACACGGTACTGCGTACGGTTTTTGGGGATGTAGCGGCGCAGAGGTTGAGCCTTCAGCGCGTACTCCACGCACTGACGCTGTGGGGACACGGTGGGGACACCATGGGGCCATGGTCACCTCAGTGACCCACGGTGTGGGT
>NW_008693234.1:0-396 GCF_000695815.1 Acanthisitta chloris | reverse complement strand
ACCATGGGGACATGGTCACCTCACTGAGCCATGGTGTGGGGGCACCACGGGGCATGGGGCACCATGGGGACACCATGGGGACGGCGTGGGGACATTGTCACCTCACTGACCCGTGGCGTGGGGGCACCACAGGGTGTGGGGCACCATGGGGACACCATGGGGACGGCGTGGGGACATTGTCACCTCACTGACCCGTGGCGTGGGGGCACCACAGGGTGTGGGGCACCATGGGGACACCATGGGGACACCACAGGGACACCATGGGGCATCATGGGGACGGCATTGGGACATGGTCACCTCACTGACCCGCGGCGTGGGGGCACCACAGGGCATGGGGCACCATGGGGACACCATGGGGACACCATGGGGACAAGGTCGGAACACCGACGCGCAGGG
>NW_008693233.1:382-596 GCF_000695815.1 Acanthisitta chloris | reverse complement strand
TTCTTTTTTTTTTTTTTTTAATTTATTTGAGAGAAATAATGAATTGCTTTGGCAGTTATTTTTCCACTACCAAAAGAAAAACAAACAGAAAAAGACCAGCTCCCCCCTTCCTCCCAGCACCCCCTTCAAAAGTTTATAGAGTCTATTGGAAATGGCTGGGTGGAAACCGCCCAGAAACGTCTTAAGCAAGTGAAAAGCAAACGAGTGATGCTCT
>NW_008693233.1:0-283 GCF_000695815.1 Acanthisitta chloris | reverse complement strand
TCTTTGAAGTAAATTATGAAATCAAGACACCTGTACAGGCATTAATGTTGTTTTCGTAATATAAATATATACATTTCTGTGTCTTTTTCCGAATTGTTTCATAGTTTTAAAATATATATATACAAGTTTAATTTAATTTTTTATGCCTATTGTTTTTTTTTCCTTGGGTGTGAGTTAAACTATAACGCAAAAACAACAAAAAAAAAAGGAATAGGTTATACTTATTAGATACAAGAAAACTGCAGCCGCCTTTGTAAAATGCAAATATTTAATTAAAAGAGAT
>NW_008693232.1:25026-32331 GCF_000695815.1 Acanthisitta chloris | reverse complement strand
CGGTCCCCTCGGTCCGGGGCTGCCTGCCTGCTCGCTTCCCTCGCCGCCTGGGTCCATCCGCCTCGGCGAGGGGCTCAGGTTCCTCCAGTCCCTCCCTCCTGGGCCACAGCAGCTCCCCAAGGCGTCTCTGGGGCTCGACCTTGACCGCGGGTTGTCTCGGTCCTTTAGCCCAGCGCTGCCCTCTCGTGCCAGCCCGAGCTTGCCTCCGCGGCCGCGGTTCCTGCCGTCGGGGGGTAGACTGGGACCCGCGTCTGCACCCACAACCTGCTCCACGCGAGGACAACCAGATGGCCCCACTCTTGCTGTCAGCGTCTCCCTGTGCCATCCCTCAAATACTGGACACTGGACCTCACTTTACAGAAGGGAAGCGAAGGGAAAAAACCCCAAATTTGTGGTCTCTGCTTGAAATAATTAAAGTCTTGCTCTACTCTGGTCTCCTAAGTACTGCACAGTAATGCTTATGGGCACAAGTCTGTATTAAGTCGTCCGAATTCACCTTAGTTCTTAATTAACTGAGGTGTGGTGAGTGCTTAAAACTGCTTATCAGCATGCTGCTTCTTCAATAAGCAAACTGAAAAATAACATTTTATGGGATCATCTTGGCAGGTTTTCCAGAGAGCTTGATGCCTGCAGAGATGCGTATGCAGAGCTTTTCCACAGAGCTGTCAGTTTCCTGCAGTCTAAGCTTTGTGCCATGTGCTCTGGGTTGCCATCTCATAATGGAGAGATATTGTTTGCTGAGGACCTACTCCCCCCAGCCCGACTTCTTAATCATCTCAAATCTAACATCAATTGGCTGTTGCTATCTAGCTCAGCCATGCAATTAGATCTTCAAAGGCAGCCAGGTTGCCAATGTCGTCCCATTTCATGAAGCAGAGAAGCCAACACCAGGATGCTGTTACCTCCACGAGGGGCAGTGTGCCACACCTAATCTCCATTTTGCTTTAGGCAGATGAGCTTGGCAGAGTTATCAACCCACCAAAATGGCTCCTACTATAGCCATGAAATGAAATACAGTTCTCTACTTACTACAGAATAGCAGAAATTCAGACTGATACCTAAACAAGTTCTTTGATTGACATATATAAGAGGAATGTAAAGAGATATCTTCAAGAATGAGAGAAAATGGGACCTAGCAAGGAAGGCTGAAGCACCTAGATTTGTTCTGTCTTGAAGGCTGAGGAAAGCCACGGTAGAGTTCTATCACAGCTCTAATGGCGATGGGGAGAGGAGAGGGCAATTAAATTTTTCCCTTGCCATTTGAATATGTCCACCCCTAACATTTCCACACAGAGTAGCTGTCTGGGAATTTGTCCCGCACCTCTGGGAACTGAAGCACATATGGCCTGTTTAGAAATGGCAGGTGGGGCAAAGGTGGCTCTTAGGATGCCTGCTGTTAGAGAAGCCAAATTAGATTTTGGTATAATTTATCAGAGTTGGAGACCAGGCAAGGTTGCAATAGTCATCCTAGTGCTACTTAGGGTCAGAGTATGCCTTACTTTTTAATGTTAATTTCCTTCCTTTCATGTACCAGTATCAAATGTTAATGAAGATCTCTCATAGAGACTCCAGAAAGCACAGTCACTACATAGGCTGTCATCTCTTCACAAATTCAAGTTCCTCAGACCAGAGTGTAGCAGTAGAGAGGGCCATGAGAGGAGGAAGGTTTTGAAAGGGTTGCTCAAGCCTTAGTCCTATGCACAAGGCTCCACCCCATTTGGTAATGGGGGATGTTCAGCACATATTTCTGGGCTTAACTCACAGTATCTTAACATTACCCCTGGGATGAAATATACCCTCTTTTATGAGCTCAGGAGTGGTAAAATAAGAACTTTGGTGAAGTATGCAGAGGTCATCCTAATTCATGTAAATGAAACGGACTGCCTCCAAGAATGATTTGCTGTGTTGTGTTACCATATTTTTTGATTGCCATTATTTTCTATACTTAATCTTTTATGGGGCTTTATGATTTTATTTTTTTTTAATGGGAGTTCATTTTTAGGGAATGTTCTGCTCCCTTCTGTGGCCAAGACTCTAATATGCAAAGCCAAGTTTCATTTTCTTTTTTTTTTTCTGCTTTGTGATTCACCTCTCAGAAAGCTTTTAGAGTCTGGAAAAAAAAGGAGCAGAATGATGGGGCAAAAGCCAGGGGCCAAAGGAAAACAGCCATGTAGCTTGGTTTTACATTTTGGCTGCTTCTTGTGAAACCCATTTAGAGAAAAATCACATGGCAACTCTGAGGAGCATACTGACACTATACCCTCACATGGTTTGGAGACTCTTGATTTAATTTCTTTAGATCCTTTTCACATCCACACCTAAGGAAACTAACTTGTGAGTAAAACCATGTGATGGTGTAGCCTTCATAGAATCATAGAATAGTTTGTGTTGGAAGGGACGTTTTAGAGGTCATCTAGTCCACTCCCCTGCAATGTGCAGGAACATCTTCAACTAGATTTTTGAGACTTAATTTTCAAACGCTATAACAGATTCACCACCTCACTCTGCACCTTCAGCAGAACAGACCATGAGGCTACCTCCCTACATTCTTTGTCAAGCAGCCTGATCTGCTGCTGCTTTTATTCACCAAATAAATTAATCTTTCATGACTGAAAGGGAGAGATGCAGAACTCATGGGGGATTCAGCGTGATGAGCTCCACTACACCTTCACAAAAATTATACTGGTTGTATAACTGGCCTGCAAGTAAAGTCTAAGAGAAAGGAGCCACAACAAGATCTGTTGTTGATGAGCTGAATCTATGTTTGCCAGAGGCTTTCTAGTTGATCCCTAGAACAAAGAAGGTACCTTTGTTATTAAAAAATTCTCTGTATCATTCCTGGAAAGGCAGCCAGAATTAGAGGTAGCTGGTCCTTTATTTCTGAGGCAAGCTCTGCTGAACAGCTGATACTGAGCAGGAGGGGATCATTCAAACATCTGTCTTTGTGGCAGAGTTGGAAGCTTCTGAGACGATTCCCCATAACTGCAGTTATAAAGAAAAATGAACAAGCTGATTTTAGGGCAAGCACAATTTTAAAAAAAAAGTTTGAATTCTTGGAATGTGCAAGATTTTTCACTAAAAACAGAGCCTATGCTGTCAAGTATTTCTTTGCAATTTCATTCCAACTGTTAGGTTTGTAACAAGAGTGCTACCTTTTATTTTTATTTTTTTTTAGGAAAAAGGTATAAAATGGATGTGTCTCCCTTCTTTTCATTAGGGAAGGAAGTGAACAGTGAATATAGACTAAAGATATATTCGTGGCAGTTTGCTGTCATTTCGCACAATTCCAGAAGTGTATGTAAAATGGAAAGTAGAGGCCAATAAAAGCAATTTTCTGAGTCCTATTAGTTGCCAAATGGAATCACAATATATGGTTAGCTGGGAATCTGCAAGATTTCACACCTAATTCTACTGGACTTAGATTTTAATTTGTCGTCAGAACACCTCTAATTGCAAGCAGAAGCAGCTTATTACATCTTTTATTTGACTCTGACTCACACATTGACCAAACTTTAAGGAAATAATTTTCCCTTGCATACAGATGATGATCCCTCTTGGATATTCTGTACCTAAGAATTCTTCACAATTTACTAATAAGAAACAGAGAATGAGAGGAAATTATCTTCATCTGTTTCTCTCACCCTTAAAGCCCAAAATAGACAACGTGTTAGAGCAATTGCATACCCTTGCACCTTCTCCAGTTAACTCCTCCTGCACAGTCCTCAACTAGCAAGCTGTTAAAGAAATATGTGGGGAGTAACTTCTATATCTCAGATATCGGTGAAAGGCTTGTAGTAAATACAGGGGGGAAAACAGAAGAAGAGTAGAGTTAGAAGTTAGAAGGGTAAAGGGAAAAATGAGGAAAAGGGCGCTCACTGAGACTTCTCTCTCCAGACATTCATGATCAAAGCCCACCACTACCATTAGGCAATCAATCTGCAGTTTCATACATAAAACTTTGGCAGTGTACAGTCTCCACTGCTTTCAACAGAGGCTTTAGACATCTGAAACTGGGCACTCTCCCAAAATTTAGATCCAGTTGCACTATACATTCCAGAAAAGGCAGCATCAAATCAGAGGCCCTCTTTTACCCATGTTATTTTCAAGCTGCAGTGTATAAAAAGTTATGCTCCAGCCTCTCCATTTAACCTCTTGGGCTGACTATGTTTGTGTCCTCCAGCTTCATCAAATGGCACACACTGCTAGTAGACAACTGCTGCCTAAATGCATTTTGTTTTAGGAAAAATTAATGATAATGTGTGCATGTCCTTCTTAATTCCTTCCAGGATCATTCCGTCACCTACAGACTTCTTTATTTTGCTAATAGAAATCTACTTCGGCATAACATCTTGTAAGTGTAATGCACGTTCTTAAGATAAGTGACCCTGAATCTTCTGATTTGTCTTGCTTTTCAGCTTTTAAACTTCTCTGTCTTTTGTGCTGGGACATTGTCCTGCTCTTTATTCAAAATCAGTACTAGCAGACAGCCAAAGTTTCAGCAGCTTCCTATTCTCACTCACTCCACAGTCTGAGGTTTCACAAGCAGCTACACTGGATTTCTTGCAGGGAGATATACTCAAAGGAATTCTGCAGTCAAAATCAAAGCACAGAGTGCAGCCTTAGTTACTTAATCCTAGTCTATTTACCTCTATCTCTAGATGCTTCTGCCTTCTTCTGATAAGACACCTCTTTAGAGATAACTTAATCTCAATGGATCTGAAGAATACAGAGGATGCTCTCCATTTACTAGATTTCACAATTACAGAATAATCCATTTTTAATACTCACTCACTCACTCACTCACTCACTCACTCACTCACTCACTCTATCTATCTATCTATCTATCTATCTATCTATCTATCTATCTATCTATCTATCTTCTATCTATCCATCCATCTATCTATCTGTCTTTCACTCCATTATCAAAAAAAGAAAAAGCGCAGTGGCTATAGACACACAGGACGTTTGCAGAACTCTTCCACATCCACATAAATATCCTGCAGAATGTGCAGCTTTTGGTAAATTCTACAGAGGATATCCTTCTACAAGAAAAATTCAAAGACCAAATGCCCCTTAATAGGATGCACATAGAAGTGTGGTGAGATCCAGAGTATGCCCATGAAATCACCTGTTTATTTGTGATAAGAAACTCACGCTGTCTTGGATAACCTCATGATTGCTTTAGTCACACACTTGGCAGCTTGAAAGTCATGTTGCTTTCCAGCATCTGGGCCTTCTTCCTTTCTCTTTCCTTCTCTCTCCCTGTACAAGGGCCCCCTCTCTTCACTCACCTCCCACTCTCCCTCTCAAATGACATTCTTTCTGTTACTTGTCTGCACAACAGTGCAAGGCCCAGGCTGTGCTTCTGAAAGCCAAGAATAATGCCCTAGTCTCTCACAGTGATTGATGCACTATCCATGGAGAATACTGTGCCTTGGTCAGAGAGGCTCACAAAGCCACACATGTTAAGATACCTGCTGATCTGCTTTTTACTTTCACTGTAACTTAAACAGAAGAATTTTGTGAATATTCTGTGGCTATATGGTCTTTTTTGTGGTGTTTGTGAAGGTGAAGCCCAAGATTTCAAGGCAGATTCAGGTAAGGAATCACACACACAGATATGTATGTTACACAAAGGTCTATATTTAATATTTAAAACAACTAAAGCTTGAAGAAGATATTTTGCTTGAATGACTCAAACCTTTAGTTCTGGCAGTGCCACCTAGTCTAGTTAAATACACACATAACCTTACTTTGACTAGTATATCTAGAGAGCTCCAAGCAGATGTCATTTCCTTTCCTAAACCTTTGCCCTGCCCTGCCAAGGCCAGACATTACACAAGTGCCTTCAGTGTGTATCCAAAGACTAGAATACAGTCCAGGATGTGGATACTTGCCCAGTTTGGGTGAGTTGAGACATACTGCTTCACCTTATGCCTGCATGCATGTCTGCATGCACCTGAGGCATGCAGACATCTATTACAAGATAGGTGTTAAGAGATTTCAGTTTTACTGTGATCTTAATAATTGAGAGCATTTCTGTCCTTTAATGTTACAGGAGATGTTCCTGTTTCCATCAAGTCAACAGCATAATTCTCATTAACTTTAGCCTTAAATGGGAATCTAGCTGAGCAGAATCACTGAGCATGTATCAGGGGAAACAGATATGGTAGGAGCCAGAAAATTTTAAATGCCTACACTGAAGACCTTGACCCAAATGTACCAAGATGCTGGAAGTTCAGGTCTGAATCCAAGTTGTGCAGTTCAGGAAAAGCTTTATTGATAACCCCTTAAGAAATTAACCTGCTGATTTTCTCTGGTTATGACTTTGTGTAAAGAAAGCTTAACCCTTAGGACACTGACATTTTTCCAAATTGCCAGCCAAGCAGTCAGAGCACAGCTGGCTTTCAGTCAGAAACTATCCTAGCCAAGCTGGCATTTGGAAGAAAATACAGTAATTGCAATATTAATTTATACAGATAATTAAACAAATAGTTAATTTATAGTTTCAAATTATGCTGTATGTTATTTTTCTGTATCTTTAAGTCTCATGAGTAAAACCAGAACTGAAATGACTCTGTAAAGCTCACAAACGTTTTCCAAGTTTCAACTAAATGTTGCCATCTACTGTTAGAATAATAGTAAAATAGAACAGAAATGGGTGAAACTAGTGCTGTAATTGTGGAAGAACTTAGTGGTTATTTGTGTCCTATTGTGCTGATGCACAAGGGATTTTTCTTTGAACACACAGGCAATAATATGTCCGTAAATCTTTCTGTATGTCAGAGGGAGAATAGAGTTCATTGTTTGCAAGATCTCATTATGATTACTTTTCAGCTTCTAAAAATGTAATAGTTTCCAGATCCAGCATTTATGGTATTCAGTATAAGACAAAATGGGCTTAATTGAAGAGCTTGTTCTAAATGTTCCTCATCTATACCTTTTTTAGACTGAACACACAGAAAAGTGATAGTACCATGCATAGTAGATTGCTAAATGTTTTACTTCTCCTGTATTAAAAGTTAAACACACACACACATACATACACATTCCCTTTACTGAAAAATGCATGAGGGATATCTATAGATCATGATCAGGCAGGAATATCTGCCTAAGGACATAAAGACCTATTGGTTACAGGCTGCTTCTGTTCTGAGCTGACTAAAGAAAAACTATTGTTGGTCTTTTACTTTACGTACAGTAGAAACAGAATTAAAAAGCAGTTAAAATCTCAGAGAGGAAACTGTCTCTGAAGTATGAAAAGTGAAGGTAATGTGCTTTTTTTCATATATGACTCTGCAACAG
>NW_008693232.1:19707-24975 GCF_000695815.1 Acanthisitta chloris | reverse complement strand
CTGGCATACTAAACTTACTTCCCCATGTTCCATATTTCCTCATTAAAAAGAACCCATGGAATTTTCTACATCAGATTTTGATGGAATAGTAAAATATATTCCTCAAACAAGGCCTAATATGTTTCAAACAGAACTTCCCATAACTTTGAAAAATCCACTGCTTGTGTGTTATTTTATTACATTCTCAAAGAAACTACCTCAGTTGCCTGTCACAGTCATGAGTTGTGAAAAGGTCAGAGGCTATCCATACTACCTAGAACAGAAGGAATCTAAATGCATAAAGAGAAAAACCCATGGCTGTAGTCATGCAGTGCCAACTGCACATGAAGCTGTGAACTGTAAATGATTTTTCAGTAAGACTGTAGAGACTTGGTGGTGCTGCTGATGGGGAACTGACATAGAACAGGTCTTACTCAGGTGTGTAACACAGGAAATAAAATAGAGAGAATATTAGTCATGTTTATTCTTTCACAGTTTCTTTGAATTCTGTCAAATTATTTTCACACAAGGTACAGGAAAGCGAAATTTTTGGATGTAAATTCTGATTCAGCAGGCAAGGGCAGTTAATCTGAGGTGCAGTGTAGGATGGATTGAGAGACATAAAACAGTAGCCCTGGACCTTGGAACTCTGTGCTGAGCAGTTTGTTTCACCTTTGGGTGTTACTAGCAGGAAAGGAAGAATGGTCACCTATTTTTTCAATGCAAAACAGGCTGAAGTGCCAAGAACTATTTTATGTACAAAAAGGATGGTGTTAGGAAAGCCCAGACTTAACATGAGTTGATATTATTGAGGGCTCTGAAGAGCAGCAATGAGGGATTCTATGGAAAAGGCTAAGACTCCCAGCAATGTCTTTGCCTCAATTTTTACTGGTTGTGGTTGTCCTCAGGTCTCCTAGTTCCCTAAGCCTACTATCAAGGCCTTGGGGAATGAAGCATTACCCAGGGCAGAGAAGGATTGAGTTAAGGAGTACTTAAGCAGGTTGGTGTCCTGCATTAGCTTTAGTGCCTTTTCAATGGTGGCAGTAAGAATTGCTTTAGAGTTAAAAAACTAGCTCTGATAGCTTGCCTGGTGGACACAACAAAAAAACTCCAGAAGCAGACATGGCAATGTTTTTACTAGGACTTCCATCATCTAATGCTGTCAGTGAAAACATTTCCCAAAAAACTACAGTGGAAGTACTTGGCTTCAGCATATCCACAGTGTTGCTCTTCTGACAGATTAAAAGGCATACCCTGTTCCTAGTTGAGCTGTGTTTTTCCTCTGCTTGTGCAAACACTCCTGGTGATAATTTTCCTTTAATCAGAGTAGAGGGACAGTATGAAGAAGGAAGCAGTGGCCAATCCAGTCTTGCCTATGCTGGACAAGGCTCAGTGGTAATCTTACCAAGGTATATAAATATCTGAAAGGAGCATGTAGAGATGACACAGGCAGGCTCTTTCCAGTGTTGCCCAGTGACATGTCAAGAGGCAATGGACACAAACTGAAAGATGGGAGATTCCATCTGAATGTCTGAAAACACTTTTCTCCTGTGAGGGTGATCAAGCACTGGTACAGCTTGTCCAGAGCAGTGGTGGAGTCTCCGTTCATGGAGACTCTGGACACTGGACACTGTCCTGGACAAGCAAATCTAGGTGTCTCTGCTTGACCAGGGAGGTTGGACCAGATGACCTCTAGAGATCCATGCCAACCTCAACCATTCTGTGATTCTGAGCAGCTTTTTCCCATCAGAAATTGTGACATAGTCTAGTTGTTTAAGAATAGCCCTTTTCTACAGTAGTTACCAGTGTATGTTTAGATACAAAGTGGAAGGTAATATGCAGATGGAAACATGTAGCTATGCTGAAGCACACAATCATCTTTCAACCGTGTAACCAAGCAAAGAGTTCCTGCCCTTAGGAAGGAGTTTTGTTCCTTCTTCACTGTCAGTTGTGTTCTTTCTTCAGTATATGCTTGTAACAGGTCAAAATTTAAATCACATTAATAAAACCCCAGAAGGCCTAGTTATGTAACAATCCATTATTAGACTGCTACAAGAGGCAGAGTAGGGGAGTGAAGTGCAGTGGGATTTATGAAAACCAGTTCCCAGAGGGTCTTAGATGTGCAAAATAATACAGTTTAATATGGAACATACTTTCTGTCTGTTTTAGAGAAAAGCTGATCTGTACAAGAGAGCTTTCTAGGCTTAATTGGTCACAGTTCCTGGTAAGGACAGAATGTTACAAATATTTATGAAACTGCAACTTGGAACAGAAACATGTCACATATCTTAGAAGATTCTCAGTTCATTCATGGCAGTTAGCATACACTGGGTCCAGGAACAGCAATGATCCAAAGCCCAAACAATATTTAGGACGGGCACTTTTTTTAATAGCTGACTTTTGTTTTGTACCAAACTTTGAAAAATGAGGGCTTTGCTGAAGATTTTATGAATTGTATGTGTCATTGCATGCAATTATTCTGATTTTCATGGCACTTGATGTTTTTTCTTAAGCAACTGTTGGAGACTGATGATTATATAATAACTATAATTCTAACCACATAATTATAATTATAACAGTACAATTATAATTAATAAATATTATACCATAAAATTATGATGATATGATCATAAAATTTGAAGATTTTATGAATTGTATGTGTCATTGCATGCAATTATTCTGATTTTCATGGCACTTGATGTTTTTTCTTAAGCAACTGTTGGAGACTGATGATTATATAATAACTATAATTCTAACCACATAATTATAATTATAACAGTACAATTATAATTAATAAATATTATACCATAAAATTATGATGATATGATCATAAAATTGTCTGGGTTGGAAGGAACCTTAAAGATCATCTAATTCCAAACCCCCTATCATGGGGCACCTGCCCAGGTTGCTCTGAGCCCCATCCAACCTGGCCTTGAATACTTCTAGGGATGGAGTATCCACAGCTTCTCTGGGCAACTTGTTCCAGCACCTCACTATCCTCACAGTAAATAATTTCTTCCTAATGTCTAATCTAAGTTTACTGTCTTTCAGTTTAAAGCCATTAAATCAATAATCTCATCTTTCAAAAAGAAAAGAGCACCCCAAAGAGCAGATGTTTGGTTGTTTTCTCTCCTTTGAACAGTTCCTCCAAAAATGTGCTCTCTTGGTGTCTTAATGGTTTAATCCCAAATCTCATGATTTCTAAACAGGTCTCAGGATTGAAAGAGAGGGGTGAGCAATTTTTCTGCTGTCATAGAAAAGAGAGATGTGAGGTATATCATACAGCAAGTGAAGCTTTTCAGGGCTGAAAGAGGCATGACCAAGTTTCCTTTACTATTCAGAATCTTAGTTTCTTTTCACAGGAAGGGGTGACATTTTAATGACTAGTGAAATACACTTGTCTCAAGAAAAGCCTCTGTCTACCTTTGGACCCAGTATTGGTTCAACAGTCCATGTAGATAATACTGTAACTCCGTTTCCTTTAAGTGTTGCTTTTAACGAGCGAGATCAATACAAAAATCCACTCTCCTAAAATGAATGGCCATAAATGTCCATCCCTCGTTCACAGGACCTGTGCAGACCCATACTCTCTTCTGTAGATCCAGCAGAGGGAGCTGGTTTTACTCAGATAAAAAAGTCCAATAGAAAGAGCAAGTTGTTTACATTTTGGGAGAAGAAAACATTGCCTAACCAGATGTAGAAAATCAGAATTATATGAAAAATGTTATCAAATCTTAACAGATAAATTGTTTGGAATAGCTTTCATGGATCATAACTAGGTGTAAGCACATTTGTGTGCTTACAAAATAAAAAAGACCTGAATAAAAACCAACAAACCGTGCTCTGTGTTTGACAGTACTAATAATGTCATTATGTTACACTTGTAGTCAAAATGAAGTCTAAAATCAGGATCAATTCTGTCATTTCACTCATCATAAAAATTTATGTCATGACAGACATGGCAGTTACCTCTCTTTGCTTAAATTTGTTATTTGTATAGGGCAATTGCATCTCAGTAAAACTATGAAATTGTATTGGTTAATACATAGGAAGGCTTCAAATACTTCCAACCAATTATCATTGATTAGACTGCTCTTAGGCATCTGAGTTAGAGCCACATTTAGGAGATTGTTATACATGCTGATGCTAAAATTACATACCTGTTGTAGGTGACCTTCTTTCATGTCTTTCATCTATGATTTGCAAAACATTTTTCCATCAGCCGTGATTATTTTACTTTGTGGTCTGGATTTTAAGGATATTAAATAAATGGTTGTCTGGGTTTTACAGATATGAAGAAAAGGACTTATAGTTAATGGTCTTGCTGAGGACTGGGAGACAACAGAGAATAGAAATCAAGTTTCTGGGCTCTCAGTGCTTTTCTCTCCTCACAAAATACCGCAACAATGAATGCAGTGTAAGCTGAGGACACCAATAGTGTGCTGCAAAAGGAGGGAAGATAAGGTCATGTTTGATAAACATTTCTTAGTATTGGTCATTGCAGAAGAAAAGATTAATTGTCTCTGGCTTACTTTAACCATTTCAGGTCATATCCATTTAAGACAGCTCATATAATTATTTGGTAATTACTTGATTACATAAATATCAGGATCCTATAGCTGTACTTGCTACTAATGCATCCTAAAAGGAGTTCTTTAATTATGCTTAGGAATATATCTGATTTTGAAATGACAGTGACAGATCATTTATATAATTAGTATCTCAATATGATAGGCAATGTACTACCTCTTCTGAGAAACAGAGATTTGCTAACATTAACAAATTAAATTCTCACAGGGCCTTTGAGAGTCAACTTACAGGTGACAAACCTAATTATATGTAGATTGAATGATCTGCCTACTGTGGTCAGCTGATGCAAGCCCATGGCAAATTTTCCTAGTCCCTTTCATATTACAGACAGGTAAGGTATCAACTATAACATTCTAGCACAACAGAGCTGGGTTAGTATTATTGTTCCCTGTCACTATCCTCCAAAATCAGAAGTGTTTGTATCTCACTCATAATAATGAAAGATGTTTAGGGAACATACATCATGCTGAGAGCCCCTTTAATGGCTGGTTTGCCAGTAGATGTGAACTGGTTATAACCTCTGTGATTATAACCTCTGTGGTTATAACCTGTTACAGCAATTGACAGAGGAGAGGTGGCAGCATTAAACCTAGTTCAATTGCAAACAGAGCAGCGTCTGAGACTGCAATCACTTTATAGCCCCAAACTTTACAAAAGGTGTCTTCTCATCATATTTAATATGATTCTGATACACATTAA
>NW_008693232.1:13146-19659 GCF_000695815.1 Acanthisitta chloris | reverse complement strand
CCTTGTGTCACTTTTCTTTTGGACACAGTATAACTACCTTTTTTTTTCTCCAGAAAACCCCTATCTATTACGGGCAGATTCTCAATGAAACAAGTCAGATCATATTAGTGAATAATCTGAATCCTTCAAATATTCAAGATGTAGACATAACTGGCAAAATCACTATGAAATAACAATTCCTTGTTTACACAACCATTTCATAGCCACTGAACAGATTTTAATAGTGTGAGTCAGTCTCTGAGATCAGATGATGTTAATCAGTGTCCTTAATTCAGTTCAGAGGTTCACTTTATAAAATTATCAAGTTCCTGGACTGCTTTTTAACCTGTTAATCACTTAACATTTTGTTATTTCACAGATACCAACCAGCCAATTGTTTGAGCCTTTCTAAAAGTAGGTATTCTCTTAAAATGCTAGAAAATCTCTTTCAGGACAGTTGAATGCAGTGGAAGGGATCACAGACTAGATTTCTCAAGGAAGACAGAAGTTTGACATTATCGTGCCTGTTCCTTATGAACTCCTCCTAGATAAATCTTAATTACATGCAAATATAAGCCAGGTAATTTTTATACTCTGCCATTTTGCAGCCAAACAAAACATGATGAATATGAGACCTTAACCACTTTTAGATGCATATAGCATATTAAAAAAGATAATTGGGAATTTAAAAAATAATATATGTGTGGGATTTGGGTAGAGTTTTTTGTTTATTCATTTGTTTGCATTCAGTAGGTAGAATAAAAGACCATTTAATAGATTGCAACATCTTTCTAACTTTAGGATTGAAAACTAGAAAGATTTGTCACCTCCAGAGTTTAAAGGCCTCTGCTAACAGTGGCTCTCATTTTGTCATCCCCTGAGTAGCACTTTTCTTACTCCAAATGGCATATTCAAGAGGTAATTATCACAACAGAATTTGAATGTTATAATCTGAACACCCTTATTTTAACATTAATTAACATTATAATAGATTTTAAAATCTACTCTCTTGTTAACAAGAATAGAAAATGCATTTATGTAGGGTTGATGATGTAGGTTGGTGACCTAGTCCTTTAGGTAGCTCTAAGTGCAGGCAATATAGGGGTCACAACTGAATTGAGAAAAGCTATCCTCAGACATATAAAATGCTGGATTAAAAAAAGTAATTAAAAATTGCATTACCTTTTCACTGCAATCAAAATGTCTCTCAGAATCAGGGCAAGCACTAGCAAGTTTGTAGTCAACATCTGACAATTGCCAATGGGATGATATTAACAGGGAAATGAGTTTGAATTCTCATGGGCCCACTGGTACACTGCAGTAATCTCATTGACTAATAGAATTTTACTAGCCTGATGCTTAAATTTCTGGTGTCAGCATTATGAACGTGTGATATATTTATAATATACCATCTACTATGCTTGTGAGGTTGTCTAAAAAGTATTAAAGTCTGAGGAAGAGATCAAAACCAGAAGATGAGAAAAGACAATTTGATAGTCAAACAACAGAAAGAGTAGTCCTGTCTAGGTGATGTACATGGATTTAAACATGGGATGTTCTGAATAACAGCAGTTCTGCTGATACCAACGTCATCTTTCTCTGAAAAAAACATTGGTCAGGGGAGTGGCAATATCCCTAAAAAGACTCAGACAATAAACCTGAAAGAGGCTGTACAGAAGGTGAAGCACTATTTAAAGCAAAGTTATACAAAGGTTTGTTCAATCTGAACAACAGTTCATGTAACTGAACTGGTTATGGACCATCTTATCTTTTATTAGTCTTTTATTGCTTGTGTTGTGACATGGCATTGTCATGTGACACTACTTGTGTTTGTACTGTGTACAGTTCTGGTGTCCCCAGCATAAGAAGGACATCAAAGTGTTGGAGCAAGTCTGGAGAAGGCCACAAAACTGATAAGAGGACTGGAGCACCTCCTCTATGAAGACAGGCTGAGAAAGCTGGAGCTGTTCAGGCTGAAAAAGAGAAGGTTGCATGGAAACCTCATAGCATCCTTCCAGTAACCGAAGGGCCTACAGGGAAGCTGGAGAGGGACTCTGTTAGGAACTGTAGTGATAGGACAAGGATTAACGGGTTCAAGTTGGAAGAGGGGAAATTTAGTTTAGGAATAAATTCTTTACTGTGAGGGTTGTGAGGCACTGCAACAGTGGAGGCTGTGGCTGTCCCAACCTTGGCAGTTTTCAAAGCCATGTTGAATAAAGCCTTGAGCAACCTGGTCTAGTGGGAGGTGTCCCTGCCCATGGCAGAGTGGGTTGGGACTAGATGATCTTTAAGGTCAATTCCAACCCCTTAACATTCTATGATTCTATGATTTTGCACTGCAAACCATGGCCTATCAGTAGCAGCTGAAAGAAAAAAAGAATCTGTGTGAGTTCCCTTATAAAAACATTTTGTGTGGAATTGGTAGATTTTTTCTTCCTGGAGCAACAATGAGCACAGTCTGATAGCTGAAGGTAAATGCATAGCCGTAGCAGCAATACTTGTGGAATTGCTTCAACTACAGGTGCTATGAGCTGATGATGGTAGGCAAATGCAACTGTCATGAGGCTATATCATAAATATCCATCAGGACAGCAAAGCAGATTCCCTGGCAGAGAGAGGTACTGCATCTGATCCATGCACCTCTGATGTTTGCTAGGAATGGCAATATATTGCTAGAAGGATTATACTGTGCTGCTAATGACTATTCATGTATTCAAAGAATTAGACAACTAGTTATTATGATAAAGATTTCAGGAAACCAACAGTTTTGAACTGAAGAAGTACAGAGCTTGGGATACACTATGCAAACATAGTGTTTCATGGTTTATGCTGATGCTGAAGGGAACGATGCTGCTAAGACCAAAGTGAAGATACCAAGATGTTTGGCTGAAGAAGTGTGACTGAAAGGTCATTTCATGCCTTGTTACATAATTCTGTTGAGGGACATCTTCATATTGGAACAAGTGAGAGAGACCTGTTTGTTTCCAAGAAGAAAACCTAAACCTTATTAGAAAATGTTCTAGGTGTCATGTGTACCTTGTTTTGCGAAAGGTGAGCTTATGAGACTCTAATGCCTTTTCAAATAATTTTTCTTTTTATAAACAATCTCTTAATTAAAAAAATTGGTTTTGAAATTCTTTTCCTGTTTTGAAAGATGCTTAAGTACCATCCATGATTAGATTCAATTTGGTTATATGATTGGAATGATCTGATGAGTGTTCCACTATTACAGCTGATCTGAATGTTTCTGTCAGTCCTCTGCATAAGAGAGGCGTGTGAACATTTCCTTTGTGGTTTTGCCTCATGGTTATCCTTTCCATAGAACAAGTTAAATGTGGCTCCTGTAATTTGTTTTTCTCACCATTGCCATAGTTATCATGGAATGGTCTGAGCTGGAGCTTAAAGATCACCTAGTTTCAACCTCCTGCCATGGGCAGGGACACCTTCCACTAGCCCAGGTTGCTCCAAGCCCCATCCAACCTGGCCTTGAACCCTTCCAGGAATGGGGCATCCACAGCTTCTCTGGGCAACTTGTTCCAGTGCCTTCTCTGCTCCAGGCTGAACAAACTCAATTCTCTTAGCCTTTCCTCATATGAGAGGTGTTCTGGTGGAAGATTTTCTTCTGTCTGGGCAGCCAAGCAACCTACATTTGCTTGGCTCCTCTGCACTATAATACCCAGAAGTCTGAGAATTTTGCAAGTGGGTCTTTGCTGTTCATTTAAAACAGTGGCATTGACTGTAGATATCCAAGAGTCTACATCAAAAATGAGTATAAAAGGTTGGATGTCAAACCAGAAGACACCAAATGGCAGTCTGTCTGGTCTGCCGTGCTCATTACAGAAGGACATATCACTTCTGAACTGCCTTGGAGCTAGAACAACTTTAAAAAATAAAAAAATAGAACTAATAATGGTCATGAATTAAGACAACATTTGGCATATGTGTACCAGTCAGACTGAAACAGCTGGATGTGATAGGTGTTAGCTTTCAGTCACTGTCACTGTTCTCCTCTGGTTTCTTTTTAGCATTATATGAGTCGTGTTTCTGCACCAGAAGAATTGCAACTCAACAGAGTCATAGGATGTTTTACGGATTTGCTGAGGCTCATGAGGAATGTTTGATTTGACAGTCAGATTTACTTAAAGGCAGGTTTATTATCCAGTGTATTGTTTAGACACTATGAAATTCATGTCTACATAAAACCCAATTACTAGCTCTTACATTAAGCCAGTATGAATTTAAGAGGAGAAAGATTTAAAAAGTGATTTTAAATTATGAGATGTTCATCAGCAACCTCAGATTTTGATAAAGTAATTTTTTTTAAAAATCCTCTATTGTAAAAAACGCTAATATACTTCAAAACCAAGGTTTTTTACTGTCTAATATTACATTGCATACATATCCTAAGCATTCTGCAGTCTGTACTGAAATTCTCATATAATCTGTCCACACACACTAACTCAGACAACTAAAAAATAATAAGAGGCTCAATTTCTACATTTTTCCTGCTTGCAAAGATGGTTGCAAGTTTTTTATTTAACCACAGGAGCTTTCATACCAATTTAATGATACCACGTCATCAGGGTGATTGCAATGAAACTTAGTTTATCCACACACACACCTTAGTTTAAAACACACACACCTTAGGGAGGTTCACTTATTTTTCTCAGAAAAGTGCAAAGGGCTTAGCAGCTGACTTAGCTCTTCTGCATCCTTTGCATAGCCCAGGAAGAAGTCTTTTACTCTGGGGCCATTTTACTAGAAGTATTTTCACTATTCAAGAGTGCAATAATCCACAGCATGTAACCATAAGTTCCTTTATGTTGATACAATTACACAGGAACAGAAGTTCAATCCAGTTAAAATATAAGTCATAATACATGAGGAAAGAAAAGCAGTAACATAAGGGGAAGACAGATGACAGGGTGACAGGATTTTACTGGCAACAATACCAGAATCTGAACTGTAGCACTAATATTTCCTGCAATGTTTAAAACTGTACTACATATGACTTCTTGGACGTCTTGGAGCAGAGGTCTGCTCTACCACTGGGACTTAGGGTGTCTATACACTCGAGTGTGGTCTTACTATCCCCAAATAGCTACACACAGGATACAAAAAAAGAGATGATGTTACTTTAGTTCACATCTAGTAGCTTCTGGGGTTTGTCTTATCTAGAACCTTCTTTTCCTTGACACTTCCATTGTCTCCCCTAATGTAAGGCAACCTTACCACCTGTGAGCAGAGCTAAGTTTCTTCTACTTCTGCTGCCAAGTCAGGCCCAAACACTGCTTATTGGATTGTATTTTAATTGGAAACACTGGAAACAGTGAGCTAGGATTATTTCAAGGAGACCTGCTAGTATTCAGTACCATTAGGTCAAGATTCCAAATTTCCAAATGAATCAAGGTCTTACCTAAATTTCAGCAATCACAGTCAGTTAAAGAAACTAACATGCTGTCAAATCAAAGAATCTCCAGAGGCTCTTATTTTCTATTCAGACATGCTGACACAATCTAACGTGACAAGTTTTTCCCTTGGTGCCAACAGCAACTAGTCATGTTTAGCAGTTACAAATCCACAAGCTGAATCAAAGGCAGAGGCTTTGATTCAAACTTACTAATGTCACAAACATGCTTTTGAGTTCAAAATGTTGTAAAAATCACCCTTTTTCTTGAATGACACACAACATCATGCAATTAGTAGCTTTGCATTGGGTTTTCTGACAATAATATGGTTTGTTTTCAACAAAAGAGAAGTACAGAGGGTGGAAGCAACAGAAGAAGATTTCTGGACTGCTAGTAGGCCTTAAATATGAAGTGGATAGGCATTTTATCAACATGAGACCATGCTTAAGTATTACAGATGTAAAAGTCTTTCATTTAACACAAAGCAATGCACCTAAAGCTGTACATATATGTTTGGATGCAGAAATGTGGCCTTGTGAACTGTTAAAATAATTTTGACCTTTGGATCGAATCTGGATTGCAAATACTGGGACAAGATAAAATCTTTTAAATGGAATTAATTTGCAAAACAACTGTGGATATTCCTATTATTATTCCAACACATCCAACCAGACACATTGGGTGGAGTTATTAAAGAAAAAAGAAAAAAGAGCATAGTCTGAATACAGTGATAAACTGACATATTTCTACTTATTTGAGGCTAGTAAAGTTAGCCAACTCCTTTTTTCATAATCATATGGAATTTGGCTGGAACAATGTAATCTATATTCATTCCCCTTGGAAAAAAAAAGAAGCTAGAAAATTCCAAGAAGTCTTGCTAAACATACATTTAGACATTCATACCCATTAGTTGGCACCTATAAGTCACAGCAAAAATACAACACACATGGGACAAGATCCATGTTATAAAGCCTTAGTCAATTCTGAAAACTTAAAAGACACTTAAAGTTGTCCTATTTTTTTTTTTGTATGAATTAAGATGCTCAATCTCTAGCTATTGCATACTTCTCTGGCTCACACAGACTTTGTGGATTTTGACAGAGAATGTTGTCAAGTTTTCAGTATC
>NW_008693232.1:7567-13094 GCF_000695815.1 Acanthisitta chloris | reverse complement strand
AGCTATACATTATAGAAATGTTAAAAAAGATAATTTGCAATCACTGCTATTTTATTTTGGTTACCAGGTTTGGGTTGCTTTTGTTGTTGCTTTTTAAAAAAATTCCTGAGAATCAGAATCACTGAAGCTGGTTGGTCCCTCTGGAAATCTCTATTTCCATTGTGACTTGAGGAGGTTTAGCCACAGCTGTTTGCTCAGGACCACATCCAGTTGGGTTTGAAGATCTCAAGGATGGGCACTTTGCCACCTCTCCAGGCAACCTCATCTAGTGTTCATCTACCCTCACAGTAAATGTTTTTAGGATATTTAAAAAGAATTTCCTTTATTTCAATTTTTGTCCATCACCTTCTGTCCTGTCACTGCATATAACATAAAGGAGCCTGGCTCCAAATTTACCCTCTCATCAAGTATTTATGCACATTGATAAGATCTCCCACTAAGCCCTGTCTTCTTGAGCCTAAAAAGTCCCAGCTATCTCACTCTCACCAGCCTGCAAGCCCTTCACCATCTTAGTGGCTCTTCAGTGGACTTGCTCCACTGTGTCCCTGTCTCTCTTGGTCTGGAGAGCCCAGCACTGGATACACCACCAAGATGTGTCTCACCAGTGCTCAGGACAGAGAAAGGATCACCTCCCTTGACCTGCTGTAAGGCAAGGAGGCCTTCTTCGCCACGGGTGCACACTGCTGGCTCATGGTCAGCTTGGTGTCCATCAGGACTCCCAGGCCATTCTCTGCCAAGCTGCTTTCCCATTGATTAGCTCTCAGCCTGTACTGGTGCATGGGGCTATTCATCCCTGAGTCTGGCTCTTCACTTGTTGAGCTTCGTGGAGTTCCTGTCAGCCCATTTCTCCAGCCTGATGAGGTCCCCTGGGATGGCAGCAGAACCATCTGGTGTACTTACCAATTCCTTCCACTTTTTTAATTAATTAACAAAATTGTGGAGATACTTGCTATTATCAATCTTTCCTTGTTATCACTGTCAGACACAGAATTAAACAGTGAGACTAAATGGTGGATATTAGATATTTAATAAGACAATTATTAGAATAATGCTACTGTGAACCCTTGTGTTTTGAAACATTAACTCTCAAGCCTCAACAGAAATCCTTCTTTAATGACTCACTGCTGTCAACATTTGTTACTTTACTAGAATTGATATTTTTCTGCCATGTCTGTTCAAAACCTGTCACAATGTGCCAGCTTGCTGTGACAGTCCAGTGGCTGGTACTATGTGCTGTGGCTATGGCAATCTTGGTTCAAATCTGACTTACAGCAGGAGGGGAACGTGTGTTTTTATGCTTCCTTTTCAACAGCTTTTAAAATAATTATGCAACTATGAATGTCCTTTCACCAGATTTTCCTCCATCGCTTCTGAAAACAGAAAGATTCGCAGACCAAAATTATTGTATGTTTGAAAATAGATGTTGGCCAAGCAGAAGGCAGCAGAAGATTTCCTCACCAGACTGCAATTACCAAAAGGAGCAGTAATCTTTTTCTGACACCATAATATTTGTGCCTGTCTCCAGCATGTCAGCAGGGGGGTCTCGGTTTGAGGGATGCGCGTAGTAGTGGTCACCGCAGGGAGATGTCAGCACGTGGCACATCATAGCCAGCTCACACTAGATGGCAATGCTTGCACGGCTCTACTGGAGGGGACAGAGAACACGGGGCTCTGGACATGTCCTTTGTAACTTGCCGTGATCGTATAGTGGTTAGTACTCTGCGTTGTGACAGCAGCAACCACGGTTCAAATCCGAGTCACGGCACAGGGGAAAGGAGGTAGTTTTAGTCCTCGTTTGGAGGTTTGATGCTGGAGACACACCACCGGGGGGGGGAGGTGACAGCCACCCAAGCCCTCACTCTGCAGTAGCTGCTCAACAGAGCTCAGTATCTGAACATAGAAAAAGCCAACAAAGCCGTAGCTGTTCGCAAAATGCTACACGCAGCTCACTACTGCATGATGATGAGGTGGTTGGCACTCTTTGCACCATAGGTTTTTCATCTCCTTTTGTGTGATTTCAAGACAATCACACAGATGTTGCTCTACTAAGGATACCTGGGATAACATTTTCACTCACTTCACTCTGTCAGTTTTTTAACATACTTCCTTTCTGTCTTCCAGCAAACATTGATTTCTTTCTATGATCTGTCCCCAGGGATGACTCACCACAAAGGAGAATTTCTGAAGAATTTTTCCAGAAAAAGCAGCAAAGGAAGTGTAAAATTATATAAAATTATTTTCTTTACTGTGAGGCCTTATTAGAATTATGAGAATGATAAAAATTATGCTCTTATGTGGCCAGTAATCAATAGCAGCAAATGAAAGATATCATGTCTAGGTCTAAAATTTGATTGAAGAGAAGTAAGATGCTGCTGGAAATGCAATGCCCTTTTTGGGGAGAGAGGATGATGTGACTGAGAGGATTCTGCCATGAGGGGTGAAAATGGTCTGATATAATTCTCTGTTTGTCGAAGCACGATTCACTCCTCCTGCCTATATTGCCTCGTGGGTTTTGCTGTCTGTTGGGGGTGCTAGGAACCAGCTGTTTTCCAGTATGGGGATGGTGAGTTAGATGAAAGGCACAGGGAAGAAATTTTCAAGAAACTCCCAAGTGCATACAGTAGGCACTTTATATACTGATCAAGCCATGTGGCAACACAGCCTGGGTCTGGTTGCAGTTCTTGGTAAACTTTCTCCAGGTGTCTGTCCAGGGCTAAGTAAGGAAGCAAGACTATCTTGAAACTATTAAGATGAAAAGGGAGTGCTTTTAAAGCAGGGCTCACATAACTTGAAGGCCTGCAGGGAATATTTAATTCCATTATACCCATCTATCAGCAAACAAAAATAGGAAGGACAATGTGGTGGAACAAAGCAGTTCAAACAGCTGGTGAATCAACCATAAATCTCTTTCTATAAGTTACACTTTTGTCTGTCTGGAAGACTTCATGCTCCTTGTATTAGGCTTTCTAGAATTCTTTTGCAGCCATTTTTCAGTCAAGTTCAGTTCTTACACAAAAAAAACACCTTCAAAACATGAATTCCAAAGAGAATTTTCAATGATACACTAATTTTCTTGCTGTTGCTTTAGCTAAATGATTCAGACTTTTCTTTCTTGAGTGTAACAGTAAAACACCAATTTACCCCATGTGGTTTTAATACAAATGCCTTCATGGTTATATCATAAAGAGGTTTTCTTCTCTGTGCCAGTACAAAGGTCAATACACCTTCTCACCTTCAGCTGCATGGTGAGCAATAGCAATAGTGCAGGTCCCAGAATTAGCACATCCTGGTATGCCAGATTTTCCTGAAGACTTTGGACAGACCTGCCACCCCCAAACAAATTAGGGATGCAATTCTGGAGACTAAAGTAAGAGGTTTGCTGCTCAAACTAGAGAACAACAAGAAGAAAAAAAAAGGCATTATTCTTCTTCCAGGAGTCTGGAAGCACAAGATCTAAACTGGGAATTCAGGGGTCCATAGGAAACAAATTACCAGTAGAATTGGGGTAGCTATGTTGTTGTCTCCATGCACAGCTCTCAGATGCAAGAAGCACATAGGTGCTGGTTTAGCAGCACAAAGACACTGACTGTTAACATTACAGACCATGTTATAAGAGAAGATTTTTGCTGTATTAGCTTGGAATATCAAAACTATACTCCCTTCTCAAAGATTTTAAAGCACTGTGTTTTGAGATCTCTTTGGAAGGAGGCTTTTTTATGACAAACAGGAAATTTCTCTGGAAGGAGTACCACGAAGTGTCATCTTCTGAGTTGTAACATACGCAATGTTTCTTCATAAAAGAGTGGAGGAATACTAAGCATATGCAAGCTTTATGAAAGAGATAGTTATCAGATATGTTTGAATCTAACTCAAAGAACTGATTTTGCTTCTGTGAAGTTTTAAATCAAGAAGACACATCTGTAAAGTGTTTAGAAATAAAAAACCTTGGGAATTTGGATTTCAAAGGTAAAAAAACCAGAGAGAAATACATAAATTTTTTAAAAAGGTGCAATATAAAACGTTAACTAGATAGTTTGGGACATTTGGTTATTTTAGGTTTGTGCTGAGTTCATGACAAAGAAGTGAAACCAGACCCTACTGAGTCATTTGAAATGTAATTCAGAAAGTTGTAGGATTCAAACCTGAGTCAAAGCTTAACCCAAAGTGGTATAAGTGAAAGCTTCAAAAATTGACAGCAGTCTTCATATGCGCTCTGGTGCAGCTCTAGGCAGTGTTGTGAGTGACTGCTGGAGCATTACAAATAAGAAGCCACGGTCTTATTTAGAGAGCAGGGCATGCTTTCTTTCAAGAAACACCAGAAACAGATTATGAAAAAAAGCTACAGAACTGCAACATCAGACAATGTTTATGCAGTTATGTTTACACATCAGGCTCAGGAATCTCTCTGTCTGCCAAATTTTTCCCAGTTACTACCCATTCTGCAGTAATAGCCTGTAAACTCAGAGCTGAATTTCCAGAGGTAAAATCATTCCACTTGTGAAGTGAATTCCTGGCATTCTTCACTAAAGCACAACCAGGTATTTAAGCTTTCAGGAGCTGTCTTTACCACATATTTCCTTTCAAAGAATCTACTTGACCACAGCCTTTAGAAAGGATTTCAGAGGGGACCTATAAAATTTCTAATATGAGCTGCACTCCAGTAAAGAAAATGAAAAAACAGAATTAATTTGATTTGATGACTGCAGATTCAAAACAGCCACTGCGTTCTGTCCTGCTCAACACCTGATAAGGACATCAGACAAGATACAACCCACTCTGCTGCACTCCTGAAAAATAAAGGAACTAGAACAGAAACCTACAACAAGTTCTATTAATGTTTCAAAAGTTTTCCAAGTCTTTCTGTTCTGTGTTGGCTTCTTAAAAATTAGGTGTCTTTCTCCATACCTTAAAAAATCTAACATTTTCAGCCCTAATCAACAGCTACTGTTAAAATACAATAACAAGAATAAATCTCTCCCCAGAGCATGGTTGGTAAGTACATCCTATTAGTTCCAGTGCCAAGAAGAGAATTAGGCAGTTTGAGGAGATAGACACCCCTATGTCCTAAAGGTTTTATATTCACGTTCTACGCAGAATGAGACATGCACAGGAACAGTGGCAAGCACAAAAGAACACAGAAGAGTTGCAAACAAAGACATGTACTCTCTTCTCCTGCCTTGTTTTTAAACTACTGCTCGTTACCCACCAGATCAACCTGCTATATAAAGGCAGAGAATGCTGCTGAAGTAAACTCCTCTCTGGCCTTCAAATTGTTCTTTAGACAATAAAAAATTGAGAGCTTCCAAAATGGATTTATGTAAACTTGATCATATTTTTAAAATGTTACTGTTAGACCATGGTTTCCAACTGGAAAAGTGTTATCTGGACATGTCTGCTAGACATGGAGACCCACGTATTTCAGAAACATACAGGTAATTCTTTGTGCAATTCAAGGTTAAAAATCGGTTCCAGCAGTACCTCTCTGTGTTTCCTAGTCTGCAGTCCTGTTATCCTTGGAAATTCTTTT
>NW_008693232.1:4235-7518 GCF_000695815.1 Acanthisitta chloris | reverse complement strand
AAAAATTATAAATATTTATGCTGAGAGCTACCTGCACTTGCATGTTTATATTCCAAAATGAAGTTGGCTTTTAATTTTCCTTCTCTTGTGATGAGAATAAATAACTGCATGGGGGAGTGGTAAGAAAGGTCTGATTATCTGCCTACACCATTCTTGATCTCAGTTTATAGTGTTAGCATTGAGCTAGCAATACAGATAATGGTGTCCTAAATAAACTAAATCAAAAAGAATAACCACAGTTTTCCAGTAAGTCATCCTAAAATAATCAGTATTATATATATATAACTAGCAATAAGGTAACAGAAGGTTTTTACACTTCAGCTACAGATGAACACTGGATATAGAAAATCAGTTCCAGGAAGGTTGAGGTCAAGCAGGGGTGAGCCTTGAGTGCTTTGGCAGCCTCAGGATGATGCATGAGTAGAGCAAAATTTCTGGTGTTACAGTTTTTTAATTTCTTTTATAAGACTTCATTTACTAAGATTCTTTAAAGAGTATGTGCACCTGTGATGAGTTAATTTGGTATTTCTGGAGTTCATAAAATCTAACACAGCAGATGACATTTCTGAAAGACTACAGCAGGGATAGAGTATGAGAGATCATCCTGGTCTCTTTCATGTTAGTGCATATTTCTTAATTGCTTTCTTTTGGGAAATCAGCCACATCTGTCTCATCAATTAGACCAAGAATTCAAGAGCTAATTGCTCTGACATGCTCCTTAAAGGCTGAGTGATATTTAGACAGGAAATCTGAGGCCAATCAGAGGAATACTCAAAGATACTTAGAAAAACAGAACAGAAAGAGCTCTTGTGAACCTGAGGCAGGTGATATCAAGGATCACTAGCCTACTACATCAAAACTGGAACACCTAAGCCTACAGCCTCCAGAGGTGAGCTGCCCTCCCAGGTTTCCAGACATATAGGGCTTTGATTTTTCCTGACAGCGGTGTGAAAAAAGATTTGTTTCACTTCCTCAGTGTACAGTAAGGAATTTTCTTGTTGTCTTGGATAGAGAGAAAGGCACCTGCCATTCACACCCTGCAGCAACTGGACTGCTGCATGAAGCTTGAATCTGTCTGGGCCTGGTGGAGATAATCCATTATACAGGGGACTCATGTCCTGTCAGATGCAGCAGTGAGTGAAAAACAGCACTTGCTCTTGAATTGACTCCTTAACAAATTAAAGAACCAACTACCACTCTATCCAGTGACATCCAAATTATCTGATAAAAACTCTATAATAGTGATGTTTTGCTTATATAGTTGTTACCAGCTGTGTAATTTTGTTAGTTTATAATTAATTACACAAACTACCATTAGTTAATGAATTTATGAAATCCAAATGGTCACTTCAGAAGTCTTCATTCTGAGAATCTGAGTTTAGATTACTCAGTGAGGCAGAACAGTGAAGTTGCACACTGTCCATACCACAAAACCCAAAGAGAATCAACAGACAAGTGATGGTTCCTCTTGTCTGTCACTAGCAAAGACCTTCTACTAGCAGCAGTTCATGCCTAGTTAAGAAGGATTCCCACATCTATCACTGTCGTATTTCCAAGCAATTCAATCTGGCTGTTTTATAGGCATGAAAAACTAGGAAAGAACAAAATCAAACAGGCTTCATGGCTCAGTCTGGGCACTGAGTAGCTGTAATGAGTAAATATTCCATGCTCACTATGCTGCTGTACCTATCAAAATATCCATAATAATCTAAATTTAAAAGAAAATCCCACTTGGCAACAGGATTTCACAATTAATACTTAAGGCACATACTCCTTTAGAAAAACATTCTCTGTAAAATTTGCAGAGCTTCTAATTGCTTTCTCCTCTTTAGTCTCAGACATGACTAATACATTATTTTTGGTGTGCAGTCTGTAATTACATCTCTTCAAAAGATGCTTCTTCCCCTGCCGTGACTCGGATTTGAACCGAGGTTGCTGCGGCCACAACGCAGAGTACTAACCACTATACGATCACGGCAAAGCTATCAGAAAACTCAGATTAAAAGAGACAACTTCTTTTATTTTTTTTCCCCCGGTGCACTTTAAAATTTTGCATCAATGGTGCCACCTGCAGTTTACACTGAGTGTTAGCAGCAGCTTGCGCTAAACATTCTTAGGATTAATTACATCTTACTGTCACCTCAAAATTGCTTCCAGACTTACTTTTCCTTTCTCTTAATAATCCATGCTTATCAGGATTGCCTAAAAACAGGCTCAGGATAGTTATAATAACCCTTGCCCTATCCTCTAAAAATTTTTCAGAGAAAAGTTTTGGGGGTTTTCTACTATTTTATCAGCATTGGGGAAGGCAAAGTCACGGCAGCATAAAAGTCTGATGGTGTAGAGACAGATATAGGCAAATGAACAAAATCTACTTAACTGAAAACTGCATTTGGTGAGTTGAACCAGGTATGATTGATTCTAGTGTAAGTGCTTGTATTGATGGACGTAATCTTCCTTACCTCTGCAATAAGCATACAACATTAAATGCACCTTTTCCAGAATTTCCATCACCTACTGTGGAAGGACACAGTCAAACAGCACAGATGAAGTCTGAGGGGAGTGAGCACTTTGCTTCTGTCAACTAAGACCATCAGTTAGTGTAATACTGAAGCTGAGGTGCTGAGTAGCACCTGCCCTTTCACAGACGTTCAGAGACAAAAAAGACCACAAACAACATTCAAATAGGCAAAGCAGCAAAAAAATTGTTAGCTCTCTCAAATGGAAACTCCAGCAGAAATCAGGCTGTACAGCATAAAGATTATAATGGTGGGGAAAAGGTAGTGGGCAAGCTCTGGGGCACTCAAGTTCTGCTCAGAAAAGCAGCCTGTTTTCACCATGCTCACCCTCTTCACAGTTATATTCATTATTTAAATAAAAAGTGTTGCCTGCTTGATGGCTTTGAAGATTACAGCAGCACCACCACTGCAGTGGTGCAGTGCCTCACTGAGTCTCTGAAAAAGGAGAAAGACATACAAAAAAACTTTCTAGACTGCACTACACAAGACCATTAAAATGTCTTCAGCAGGTCTTCAGTATGCTGAGATGTGCAGGAGCACAGTGGGGAAATTCGTAAGTAGGCTGTGTAACAGAAACATCAGGTTGTGACTTTAAAAGGCAAACATACCAGATTCTGCTCTGCCTGAGCTGTGACTCTCACTGCCTCTGCCTTAGGGAAAAACACTATCTCCTGTGTACTCACAGGGTGGGTCTTCCCTGCCACTGCAGCTGCAGGAGGGAAGGAGAAAGTATCTCCTTCTGGTGGTTGCTGGGGGCAGGCAGA
>NW_008693232.1:863-4191 GCF_000695815.1 Acanthisitta chloris | reverse complement strand
CCCTACAGCCTTGCCCACTGGCTTGATGTGACCAGAATAGCATTCTGCGCAGGGGTCAGCATCCCCTTCCACAGGACAGAAAGGATGCTGCTTCCCTGATCTGCAGTCATGACAAGCATTGTCTGGCCCTGTATTAAGAGACTGTGTTGCTGTCACAAGCTTGAAAGAAATAAAACCAGGACCAGGAACAATAAACATATAATGTAAAACTTAATCCCTCAACTTGGGTTTGTTGTTGCCATTACACTTGGCAGAAATGAATCATAACTATGTAAATAAGCAATGCCAAGTAAAATAAGGGCTCTTACAATCTTCTCCCTTCATCCATGTCTCCCAGTTCTTATGCCACTGCTGTTCAGGTGTCAGCAGAAAAAGCTGCTGACTCTTTGGCCAGAAAAGGGCTGGATAAGGCTCTCTCCTCTAACACAGCTTGTGCATTACAGTGTGAATGTTTTCTGTGCAAAGCCATTGTATGTATGTTGTCAGCCACAAGAAGTCACAGTATTGGAAGGCCTTTTCTACTTTATTTCACCAGACTCCAAGACCAGACTCCAAAACCCTAATTTTTTAAGGGCTGGACAGTGATTACCACTTTTGCATGAAAGTTGTGATGTGGTAAGTCCTATAATACCTCCCAGTACTTCAAAGACCTTGATTAAATACAACAAAGAAATTGAGCAACAGTATTTAACAGCCACTCTCAGGACAGAGTATAGAGTCTGCTTCATGGCTTCACATTTCCTTTTTTAAAAAGACTATATTAATTTTAAAAACATGGAAAACTGTAGTTCAGAAAGAAGAATGGTAGATAAAGGCTGAAATCAACTCTAAAGATCTTAACAATGAACAGGATAGTATCATCACCTAACCATCTGCATGTGAGCATGAGAACATTTGCAAGACGCATTGCTCAACATCATGCATGCATGGGCAGGTGGACAAACCTGGAACAAAATTGATTCAGTAGTATCTTCTCTGAAGTTTCTTGTCACTGTAGGCCTGTGGAAGTACAGCTTCTTATTTTTCCCCAGAAGGAGGCTAGTGCACATGAGCATGTCTTACACAGTACTTGCACAGTCATGTGATTCTCTCTGCCCCTGAGCTCAGCCTTGTTACCTTTACTAGGGCTCAGAAGATAGCTGTGAAGTTGTCACTCACGTAACTGAAAAGATAATCTTCCAGAACAATTAATTTTTCAGTTAAGTTGTCAGTTTTGGATATAACATTTGTCTTGTTCAGGATTAACTCCCTGGTCAAAAGCAAAGAAGAGTAATCAGACACACCCCCCCACAGATGACAGATTCTTGGAAGGTTTGGAAGAAGGAGGACTTGTTCTTGGCCAAGTCTGGAAGAAGGAGGACTTGAAACATATACAAATAGCATGTATCTCTGCCTTATTTCCCAAGGAGATTCTTTACTTTTCATGTTATTTATTAGTCTATGGTGAATCTCTCCTCTCTTCCATTTACTTTTAGCATAGGCAAGCATTTAATGTGACGTGCCTCTAGACTTCTCACCTATGTTTTAGTTATCTGCCCTCAGCATCAGGCCATGAAGTTTATGCTTTTTGACTTTGTAGTAAATTAGCAGTGCAAGACTTGCTAGAAAAGTTTGAGGTGGGCATACCCTCTCCACACACATAGCCAAGTAGCCAAGACACAGAAGTACCTGTTTAGGTCTCTTCTCTGCCTACTACAACATATCTGGGCCTCTCAGCCTGGTTCATGCCTGTCCTCACCATAAAGGCTGCATTTCGTCTAATCTTAAATATCAGAGACAATACCTCTATTTGATTTTGAGTCACAATCTTGATCTCCCTGACACTCAGAGTAACTTCATGCAGTTCAAATGTTTATTTCGACTACTTGACTGAGTAGTTTTGGGTGCTAGGTCAAAGCCCAAGTCTGGCTTAATACTTTCTTTGAACTACTTTGTTTAAACTGTCACCTTTTGCAGCATGATATTCAGTAAGTACTGTTTAAATGACATGCCCACGCCATTTGTACGGTAGGCACTTGTCATAGCAAGACATTTTGGGATATACAAGTGAAAAAGTCTCTTTTAATACTGTTTTTTACTATTAGAAAGAGAATTCTACTGGCATTTTCTGTGCTTGGTGTTTTGTTTGCAGATGCCTTCAGGCAAAAAAGCCCATCCCCACACATATGCACACAGATGATTTGCCTTGGTAAAAAATAAAACAGAATTTATTACAGGCTGACAAAATCTGGCTTAAGGCTCTTCGTTATTAAAAATATAAAGGATTAAAAAGTTTTTGATGCAGCAATAACAAGGACATTCAATGAAAGTTAGCATTTGTGGGCGGCACAATCATCACCCAGATCAGAGAAGCTGCTTTGAAGATTTCATGCACAACTGGAGTTCTGATGTTGTGTAGACAGCAAAATCCAACATGCTTGTAGGGCAAGGGTACTGCCATTTTATACCCTCTTGTTAATTTTCATTGCAGAGTTAATTTACCCAATATTTACAGCACTCATCCTCTGTGATTGTGTCTTTTTAATGAACATGGAGGAAGGGGAGAGATGAATCTACATTTAAGTATTGCAAACCATTCAGGCTAGCATCTGGAGGCCTTCTCTGCTCCTTTGGGTGGGTGCCATCATTTGGGCAGTCTAAAGTCATGGTGTGATGTATACAGGCAGTTCTGATTGGCAGTATTTTACAGTTGCAAGGCAGAAGGGATTTTTATTATAGCTTATATATATTTATTGGAGCTGACATCAGCTGCCTGTAGGAGGCTTCCACAGCTGACCAGGGGTGGGATTGTGCTTATTGGTGGGTGATTTAAACCACTCCAGGGAGCACAAGCGACCCGGAGCACTGCGAGCAGGAGCGGCAGACAGGAGTGGAGTGCCTCAGTGAGGGCAGTTAGTGTGGCAGTTTGTGCAGGCAGGGCACCCTGCTTTCCCTTTTTTCTTTGATTTTGATTTCTTTTTTTCAGCTAGACCCAGCAATGGTGTCTACGTGAGTGAAAACTGTTGCTGCTGCTACCAGGAGGAATGTTCCAACCCAGACAGAACCCTTCATGCAGGACGCAGCTGTTCAGTCACTGCTGCACTAAGAGGACAGTGTGAGTCACACCTGCGTATGATGCAAGCAGGTGAATGATTTGCTGTGCCTAGTGGCAGAGCTCAGGGAAGAAGTAGAGAGATTAAGAAGCATTAGGGACAGTGAAAAGGGAATAGACTGGCAGAGTCACACCCTTCCGATCCCAGAAGAAGTTCATCAGGAGACAGTGAAGCCCTGTCCCTACTGCCATCAGGCAGAGGGAGCAACCTTTGGGTTGAGGGGGGTGGAATGGAAT
>NW_008693232.1:0-752 GCF_000695815.1 Acanthisitta chloris | reverse complement strand
ACAGCGGCAAAGAAAAAAGAAGGGTAATTGTATTAGGTGACTCCCTTTTGAAGGGAATTGAGGGTCCTGTATGCCACCCAGACCCATCCCACAGGGAAGTGCTGCCTATCCAGGGCTTGGGTAAGAGATATCAGTAGGAGACTCCCTCAGCTCATTCAGTCTCTGATTACTGCCCACTGCTAGGAGTCCAGGCTGGCAGTGATGATATTAGTAAAAGAGGAATTAGGGTAATTAAAAAGGATTTCAATAAACTGGATAGACCAGTTAATGGGACAGGAGCACAGGTGGTGTTCGCCTCAGTTCCTGCAGTAGTAGGAATGGATGAGGAGAGGAGGAGGAAAACCCACCTTGTCAATACGTGGCTAAAGGATTGGTGCTACTGGCAGAATTTTGGCTTTTTTGACCATGGGGCATATTCTGTGTTGCCAAGCCTGCTAGAGTCAGGTGGGCTTCATCTCTCTAGCAGTGGAAAAAGTACTCTAGCTGAATAGCTGGCAGGGCTGATCAGTAGGGCGTTAAACTACGCTTGAAGGAGGAAGGGCTGGAAACCAGGCTTTCTAGAGATGAGCCTCAGGGAGGGCAGCCAGACTTAGGAGTTAAATCATCAGCCCAGCTGAAGTGTGTGTACACTAACACACACAGTATGGGGAACAAACAGGGGGAGCTGAAAATGATCATGGGGCAGGAAGGCTATGCTGTAGTTGCTGTCATGGAAATGTGGTGGGATAACTTCCATGACTGGAGGGCTGCCA
>NW_008693231.1:75320-90344 GCF_000695815.1 Acanthisitta chloris | reverse complement strand
GACCATTGCGGGCCGGGGGGAGCGCGCGGGGGGGACCCGCTGGCGCTGCGGTGGGAATGGGAGAAAAAACTTTATCCAAATAGTGAATTAAACCCCAAAGCATAGAGGGTTGGGATTTGGAGCCGCAGCGGCCGGAGAGGTCTGTCAGATGTTTTACGTAGAAGTGGTAGCATCACTGTTTTTAGGAATCAGTTTGAAATTAAAAGCCTGCTGTCGTCATTTTTGTTTTCATCCGCCACCCAAATGCGTAGGACACGTTTGTTTAGCAAACAGAAGCAGCCGAGCCTGCCAGAATTTCAGTCGGTATCGACAGCCTCGCGGTGACATGCTGAACACAGGCACAGGAGGCACCTGCAGATCAAGTCCCACCGTGTGCTCCAGCGCTCAGTCGTGGCAAATAAAGGAAAATCCAGTTCTGGGTTCATTTAACAGCATCCCCGCTCCATGGGGAGGGTCTGATGGCCCTTTAGGAGAGCATGTTTGAAAATGAATCCTTTCGCATCAAGAATTCTGTCCATTCAACTTCCTCTGTGTCATTAGTAGAACATGTCACTTTAACTTCAGGCACAAATGCCACATTGACTTAAAGATGTGCTGAGATTCCAAAACCCACATCCTTTTTATGACTTGAGCTCTGCACCTCTCCTGTCTCTCAAAATTAAGGACAACGATAGCATTTCAGTAATTCTGAGAAGATGATTTTGGGTTTCTCTCCCACTGCCAATACTAATTCAATGAATAATGTCTCGGATGAGTAAAACCATGTTTTAAGAGATTGCTTGGTGGCAGAGTTTGCTGTAATTCTGCTCACTGTGCAAAGACATATTGTTTCCTATCATTAAGGGACTTTCCCCATCATGATTTCTCCCTTCTCATTAGGTATGAGAGGACTTTGGCTCCTTGTAGGCACAGTTCTCAGCAAAAGCACAATGCATACTGGAAATCCTCTGTATTGTTTGCAAAGAGCAAATCATAATCCCTTTGGAAATCTCTTCCTAGAAACATCTCTCTCTCTCTTTTTTTTTTTGTCTCCCAAGGCTAAAGAATGATCTCAGCTCATGCTAACTCCATTCCATTAAGAATAGTTCCTGGATATTTGCCATGGACTGTCTCTAGATGGTCATTTTATGGGGCCCCTCTTTTAGTGTGTTTTGAATCAAACTGGAAAAGCTACAAATATAGCACACAATAATCTGCAGTGTCTAGACTCTTTTAATAGTTTACAAAGAAGGTATTTTGACTAATAACCAGATTAATTGGATACTGGAGCAGGTATATTATTTCAAAAAATTAATAATTATAGAAACTATTACAGTCCTTTCCATCACTGACAGAGGTACATTATAAAACAACCATTGATTTTAATTTTTTTTAAATGATAAACAATCTGTAGTTCAAAAGGCCAGGAATGCTATTCAAATGAAAAACAATAGTCTGAACTCAATGTGAGTAGCTGGTGGAAGGAAAGATAATAAGCCACAGAGGGTTTTTAAATATTCTTCATGTTTTTCAATATTGTTCATGCATTGAATTTTCTTCTTGCTGCTAAAAGTTTGTATTTCACATAGAGTGTGAGCAATTCCTATTGACTTTATTGGAAACTAAAAGGTTCTAGTACCTCAAGGAACTAGAACACACTTTCTGGTTTGTAATGAATATAAGCAGTTCCAGAGCTGAGGTGGAAGAGCAAATTTACATACAAGGTTTGCACCATTAAAAATTTTGTATTTGCTATTCAAATTGGTAGTTTGACTTTTTGATTTCAGCCCAGCTGAGGCTGGTGGAAGGGTTCTGAAGGCCTGTCACTTCAGAGACAATTGGAGAAGCACAGCTTGGAGGTGCCTGTGAAGGATGTGAATTCCACAATTGTTTGGTCTTCTAAGCAGATACTATGCCAAGTGGCTCTAGTCAGGTGCTCAGAATCATGTGCTGCCTTCAAAAAAGCAGGAAATCCAGTTTACTCCTAAACTGGGGAGCAGGACCACCTCCTACTTCTTTGGGTTCACTGGCAGGTGTGAACAGAGCCCCTTGGCCAGTGCTGAGTGGATACCAACACCTTCATCTGGGAATCAGTATGGTTCCCTTGTCCTCTCAGAATCTTGCCTCCTATGGAAAGAGGAGAAAAGACAGTGAGCCTAGCAAGAGCCCACAGAGTCATTAGGCATCAAGCCCTCTGTGTGGAGGAGGTCTTTTGGCTTGGAGTTTTGTCCCACCAACAGTACTGCAGGAGCTGCTGGCCAGCAGTGCTCAAGCAGCCCAGCCTGGGAGAAGGGCAGGCAGGAGCAGGGAGCACTGTATGCAAGCTGTGATAACTGGGTTGAAGATTTCAACACCTTGTTTGACCAGTCCAGACTAAACTTTCTCCAGCTCAGCCTCAGCTCTGGGCTTCCCCTAACCTCATTCCTTTGGGCACAGCACTAGCTAATATGCTTCTCATTTGGCAACTGCCTCCTGCCTTGCTTGGCTTGGGGAAAGATGAGAAATCAACAGACCTGCCCCCTTTTGTGTGGAAGTACCCCATGTGTCTTATGTGCTCAGTGAGAGCATAAGCATGTAAGAGACAGGCAAGGGGACAAGGCTCCCCTTCTCAGTTCAGCCTGTCTTATAAAGAACAGCTCACAGTGTGTCTTGTAAAATCCCAGCTATTTTAAAATCCAATGACCTTAAAAAGCAGTGTAGGTATTAGAACCACAGTTATCTAAATCTTCATTATAAGCAGCAGGTTTATCTCGAGATGTTGTAGTTTGTATCTGGTGGTGTAAATGACACATTCTAGTGGTAGGTACTGTGATACAACCCTGCTGGAATTTCATAAGCACAGGATGTACAATGTGGTTTAACTGCGTGTCTAGGAAAGAAAATAAACAGGCAGTTGCCCACAACATCTCTTAGATCTCAATTCTGGTGCATATGCCAACAAAAGTGATCAGTTAAGCTGTTAGCTGGCCAGCTCCATGTCAAAGTGCCTCTGCTGTTTGAAATGAATGCAGATGTTCAACATAGCTCAGAGGATTTGCAATATTGTCTTGAGGGCAACAGGGAGAAAGAACAGGCTAGTTAGCAGTCGGCAGCAGGAGTGTGGTTAAATAGTTTTCACTTGTATGTCATAACCTCAGAGAGGATGGTAGAGCAAAGAGAAATCTGAATCTGCATCTTGATGCCAGCTCAGGTATATGTATACCTTGGTGTGGGAGTGCCAAAGGCTACAGTTGGGCTTGGATCTGACTCTGGTATTGCCTTGCAAGCAACTACAGTTCTTTCCCAGAGTGTTCTTACAGTGTAAAGGCAAGATGCAAGAAGTGAGTATAGCAAACAATAGGAAGGAAGAGGGGGAGGGAAGATGAGGTTAACAGTAATAACATCATGTGGTTATGTAGGTTAACAGTGTGAACAGCTTGATGACTGACTTCTATAACATCTTATTTTTAAATACTTTTCTAGAACACCCTCTTTGCATTGTATTAAATTTTGCTCCACACCCTACCCCAGAAAGGTATCTTCACTTATTTTCTATGGGGTGAAGTTTTTTTGTCTGTTTGCACGTAAACTATCCCGCATCCCTTTTCTCCTTCGTTTTACTGGGCTCTTCAAAGAGCCCATCTCTGAACCTGTCTTACACAGCACTCCTCCACTCGGCCACATGATGCCTGTCCACCAGTTCAGTGTGGCACCAGGTTATTCCCTTCGCCCTGCTCTCCACACAGGGTTGGTGCCATCAGCCTCCCCATCCTCAGGGTGCCCCTGCAGGTACCACCAGACTCCAGTGAACCTGTGAGAATCATCCAGAGGGTAAAATGTTCTGGGGGCTGTCCCACCAGGTACTGCCAGCACCTCAGAGCGAGGGTTCCTCTGACCCCACCTTGGTGCTGCCGTGCCACCCTGACCCTCTGCCGTGGCTAGTGTGTGTACACACCAAACCAGTTCTAAGACTAAACCACAGTATGCAGGATTACAGTCATTAATTACAAGGAGTACAACAGCATAAATATAAAAATGTCCATAGGAGAAGTTACAGCTCCTTTTCAGTCTGTCTGCTCCCTGTGAGCAGAAGAGACTGAAGGAAGTCAGTTGCATCCTACTGAAATCAAGAAGGCAGCAAAGATTGAACTAGTTGATTAGATTGTGAATTATCACAAATAATTAACAAAGTAAAAGGAAGATTTAAAGATTATGATATAGCTTCAGGTATGTCATTGATTTTATTCATACCTAAGTACAAATCAGCTTTACAATGCTACAGCTCTGAATCAATGTGACAACAGATGTCTTCGTGCAGAAAAACATTTTAAGCAGAGGTGCTGTCGCAGTTCTGTTGTTTTCATGATGTATATTAGTTCACCATCTACACTGCCAGAGACCTGCTCACACCCAAACCTGCAATTCGGTGGCTGAGTTAGAGCTGATTTTTTCAGCTACTCTGCCCTCCCATTCATGAGACTCCTTGAGAAAATGTGTGCTGACATGCTTCACCTTTACCTGTAAGTAAAATGTGTTTTTGGAAAACACAGTGAGAACTCATTTTGTTCGACAAAACATGAGAGAAACCCACACTCTTGATTACACACATTTTTCTTACTGAAGGCAATAGTGTAACAGAATAATGCTTAAGGGAATTTCAGACTAACTATACCAAGTGCAAAAAAAGAATTCCTCAGCCTACTCTAAAAGAAAGCCACAAACTGCACATAACCTCTTGATAAAAGTACCCCTAAAAACCCCATTTGGCATTAGAAACCAGCCCATTTTACTATGTGCTAGGAAGGTCTTTGTCCCAGACATAACTACATGCTGTGTCAAGTGGGAGGAAATGTGGACAGAAATCCTTAACCTCTAATTCTACATATAAATACAAGAATTCTCGCTATGGCTAGAGAGAGGAGCTAGGAAATTAATTGCTTCACAAGGAGTCTAAAGCTAGGTACCACAGAAATGCTTTTGGAGAATTTAGTGATAGTTATGCCTCGTGCTGGTTCTGTAAAAAGAAGTTAAACTAATTTTGTGTGTTTAGTGGCTTACAGACTGTCCCTGGCCTCAGGGTATGAAGATAATACTTGGTTTGAAGCTGTTTATTTAAAACATTGAGGAAGTTATACACTCCTGAAACGGAAAATTCTTTAATCGAGTCTAAAGTCCTGGTCAAAGAACATGTAATCCTAAAAAATAATTATCTTGTAATACTGCCATGTTGATATCTATTTCAATTATTTCTTTTGTCAAGAACAGTTGCACAAGTTCTAGTTGTTATGGACTTAGTCTAACTTTCATAACACTCTCATTTTGAACCTCTGCTCTTCTATAGACCATTTTCCATAATCCTCATCCTGAAAAATGAGAGACTATTTCTGGCAGTAATTATTGAAAATAAATTCCATAAAAATTGCCTGTGAATATTTCATTGCTCAGACCCAGGGTGGCTGACACCTTTTAAATTTTTTTCCTCTTAGGGGATTACATCTGACCTTTTAATGTTAAAGTTCATTAGTGCTTGGATATCATATTGATGAGCTTCATATAAGTGAATGGATGAGCAGATAAGTCATAACTAAGGTAATGAGCTTATAGCTGTTATGGAGTATCTGAAGACATGTCATGGATGATAATTATTTAAAGAGTTTCTGTATAATTTTATTTATTGTCAGTCTTGGTTCAGAATTCTCTCTCTCTTCTTTAATCTTAACAAGCAGTGTTTAATTTTTAATGTTCCAGACAGCTATATCTTTTATTTTCTAGAAATGCAGATATCCAGACACTGTTATTACTCATGGCTTCATTATCAGTTTGTTTTTCTGCTCATTACTGGCACTGACCTTGCCAAGAGCTAAGCACATGCATAATTTTACTAGTGCGATTAGACTCATTAAAGCTAATGGGATTAGTCAAGAAAGTAAAGCTACTTCTGTTTAAGTGTTTGTTGTCTGAGGTAGTGCAGCTAGAAACAAGATCAGGGAAGTCTGGAAGGAATTCAGGCTGGGCAATAATTTTCATTAAAAGTCATATAAAGAGAAATTCAAACATTTTTCCCTTGACCCAGCCCTAATGGGTGATGAAGACAAGGTGTTTTTACACTGGAGGTGAACAGGGATTTCCTAACATTGCTTTTTATTCAAAAGATGAGGCCTTGTCAAAACTGAATCTGGTCTCAGCAAGCTTTACAAGGTCACTTCTCCAGTCTAGGATGAAATTTCTAAATGAAAGATAATGAGACATACACATCTCAGCGAATGACCCAGCAACAGAGGCTGAATGTAACTTGGTAGCAATGTCATGATGTTGTGACCTGGGAGACTTCAGGTCCCCCCAGGAAAATGTCATTAATGTGGGGAGCTTGAGAGGGGCAAACTCAGAACAGGTTTCCCCTGCACAGAATGAAGGAGATTGCTCTGAATTAAACAACATAAAGGTGTCTGCTCTCACAGAGGAATGGTCTGACAGTTTGGATGTGGACTTGTGTGTGAAATCCTCAAGAGGTGTTTATAGTGGTATAGGGTGGGGAAAATGTCTATAGCATTTCCTTGCCAGTACTCCTACCCTACCTTTGTTCCTCATTTTGAGTACTGCTTGTCTGCTGTTCTTTGACCTGCCAGCTGAAAGCCTCACAGAAGCATTATAGCAGCCAGAAATACAATGTTTAGAGTGCAGCTGGTTTTCAGCCCCTTTCTTTGACAGCTGTCTCAGCCAGGTCTGGGAGAAGATGGGCATGGAGCAGTTAATCCATCCCAAGGAACTTCCCTTCTGGATCATCAGGACAATTTTATGGCAACTGGTAACATAGATCAGACATACAGTGGGTTGTTATTATTAGCTCCAACACACTATAATTTGTCATATTTTGCCTCTGATGAGATGTCTCATATGCAATGAATTATAAAAAAAATCTGGCCTCTTACAAATTCAAATGCAAACTGCTTTGCTATCATTCTGAAGCTGCTGTGGCCTTGAAGAAAACATCACTTGTGGACTTTCATGCATTTTATACCTTCCTTTCAAAACAAACACTTATTTTGGTCCCTAATAAATACAAATGGCAAGTGAAATTTATTAAAGCTACAGAGACACTATTTGTAGTCCAAAAGTTACAATTCTTAGTTGATACTGACTCCTGTACCATGGAGTCAGTGCAGAGGTTAAAAACCAGCAAATCCACTACTACTAAGTCTGATATCAGGGGTGGTAGATATTTTTAACCATTACTCACTTCTCTCTAGGAAAGCAACTGCTCTATGCCCTAACGCTCAGAGTTTTATTAACATTGGAAAGAGACATGTGGTGTTCATACAGTGTTTAATCTCAATGAAGTCTCAGCCCCCAAGGTTTTCTGATTAATGGCAGAGGAAGAAGACTGGAGTGACAGTTAGGGGTTGGCCAGTCCATACTGTATATACAGCTGTTGCTGCGCAGGGGAGGGAAACGCAGGGTCTGGCTGTCTGTTCCAAACAAAAAGAAATGGCACATGCTATTACTTCCAGATCATTGCAGTCCCTGCACCACCATCTGCTGGGGGTCAGAGCAGTTGTCCGGGTCGGCGTCAGTCATGCACAAACTCAATGCCTTCCACTGAGCTGTGCCCAGCAGTACATATTTACAAGAACAATAAAGCGAACCTGCTCCCTGGACACAGGCACCACAATGCTCCGTCACATTGGGAACAAAGGGGCACAACGAAAGTTGATATGCATTACAAAGGAGGTTCTGGAGATCACAGCTTTGTGATTTCAGGCTGTAACACAAATTGAAGGGAAGAAAAACTGTCACCAATAAGCCCAGACCTAGTGATCATTGTATTTGTAATTGACGCAGCATCGCTGAAAGGGTGACTGGGTCTCCCCGTTTCCCCTTTCCCTATTGTCCAAGTCCTCTGTAGAAGATAGTTAAATGGGAGAAGCTTGGATGGTAAATGTTGAACGCTGGGATATGTTATTCTGTAACAGCAGCAAAATGATCTCTGCCTCTTAGCCCAGCTTGTCCATGCAAATCTCGTTTGCCATGTGCTGGAGTGAGGTGTGGAGAGCTCTGACTGACGTAAACTGAGCAGTTCCTGGAAACCAGGCGAGTACAGCTATGTCACTGTGATGTTGAAACCGAATGAGCAGTTTTAGCATCTCTCTGGCCTGATCAACAACTAGTGAGTAATTCATTTCTCCTGCTAAAAACAGCTGCTTCAACACCACCAGAGTGACACGTCAGGCATTACTGGAGGGTGTTGCAAACCTTTCCCTTAGCACTGTCCTGCACCCTGAGCTGAACATCTGCACACAGGCACAGCACCCTTGGTGCCTGGAACTGGAGATGGGTTTCCTGGCAGTACATTAAGGCATAGAGGTAAAGCACAACCCTTCTCTTTGATCTGAGCTAGTTTGCTGCAGAGCTAAGTCCAGCGTTTCAGTGCTACATCCAAATGGAAGCAGGAGAGTGATGGAGCTCAGTGCAGAGGCATCTGCATTGCTTGAGACAAACTCACCAGTATTCATCTGAGTTTATTAATTTGGTCTCAGCATCATCACTGTTAAAACAGGCAGCAGTGCCAGCAGGGGGTGAGAGGAATGGGCAGCAGCCCTGAAAAGCTATGAAAAGGGCAGGTGGAGCTGGACCCAGAACATTTTTTAAGTGAGGCTCATTGCCAAATAACTAGAAACTGTGCTGTACTGGCAAAAACACATGAAGGACTGCTGTAGTCCCTCCCTCACATAACTGCAGTGTCTGTCACAGTACTACCACATACATAATCTTTGACATTTCATCTGATAATTCATGGATTTGGCACAAGTAAACACAGTCTTGTTAGGTCCTATCCTCAGTTGCGTTTTCCTAAGCACCGCTCATCATTTTTGCATAAAACCCCTCTAGTCCATGTAACATTTGACAGCTTTCTTGGATACTTTGCCTGAAACATGATCTGGGAGAGGAGACCTCCAGGTAGCTGCATGCACATGTCTTGCAGACTCCACCTCCCTGGCCAACCTGGCACCAGGACACTCCAGCTGCCGAGCAGCAGAGCTGGTTCTGGAGCCTGCGGGGGCATGCAGAGCAGCCTTTGCCTGTTTCCTTGAAAAAGCCTTTACAGACTCAGTAACATATTTGTACTTGGAGGGCACTTTCCCTGAGCCATTCAGCATGGAGCTGAGCTGCACAGGTTCATACTGCAATTAGGCAACCTTTTAGCAGCAGGTCAGAACTAAAAGAAGGACTTTTTTTTGCAGTCTGGTCCTGTGGAACTGGGTTTGAAGCAAAAAGTTGCAGAAGAGTAGTGAATGTATAGCTTAGATACATTGACGTAATGTGTGCGAAGTGTAACTATTGGGAGGTCTCTAATTTTTGGGGAGGTGGAGGCAGGGGATGGGAAGCTGGCAGAATGGCTCTGTCAGGACACTGGTAATAAAATGGAAAAGCCTCTAGCCTGTAGATAATTGATGTAAATCTGCCCCAAATGTAGGAGGACTGAAAGACATTCCCATTCGTAATCCAAGAGAAGTGACCTGTGTCTAGTCCACCATGGAGAGGTGCTGCATTGTGGAAATCATCCTTTTTGGTGCCTCTTTGCTTGTACCTGTGTTGGAGGATTTATCCTAGCAGCCAGTGGCTAGATTAGTGTGGTGTATAGACTGGGTCATCTTTCTGGACACAGTTCAGACCTTGAGCAACCTTGTTTTGTGAAAAGTGTCCCTACCTGTGGCAGTGGAGTCAGAACTAGATGATCTTTAAGGTCCCTTCCAACCCAAACTATTCTATGATTTTATGATATTCTTCAAATAATTCTGGGGAAATTCAGAACTGGTTTTATGTGTTCTGCAGATAAATAAGGGTATTCAGGTGATATATTGCAAGGTCTGTGTTTACTAGCAAATGTAAAACACAAGAATAGATACATTCTACCTGATAAAATAACTTTTCTGATAAAAGTGAAGCTTTTGCTGAACGAGCAACTCAACAGCTGTGCTGGTGCTCTTGCTCTATGGCATGTTCCCTCTAAACCATGCCCTTGTTGGTAGAAGACTCACTCCCCAATCATATTGTGGCATATTTAAATTCTTCTCTGGATGAACCGTTCCCTCTAAACCATGCCCTTGTTGGTGGAAGACTCACTCCCCGATCATATTGTGGCATATTTAAATTCTGCTCTGGATGAACCATATTCTTAACTTATATTTTGTAAGTCTGTCATTGTGTGAACAAAAGAGTTCAGGTATTTTTCTTAATTTCCTAGATGAAATGAATCCATACAGTCCAGCCCAGTGGATATCCAGTTATGCATGCAGCTTATGAGTCAAATGTTGAAACCCTGCAGCATCCAGGATCTGCACTGGAAGCTTTTTATTTAGGTACTTAAGTGGGAGAAGAGCTGTTGGGAAAATCTAGCCCAGAATAACAGTTTTACTTTTCATATTGCCTCCCTTACTTCACCAACATTGCCCTTTATCTCTGAGGCTGTAGATATGTTTTTATAAAGACCAGTTCTGTGAGTTACCAGATCTCTGGGCAACACAAATTTAGTCCAGACCAGACACAAAATGAAGCATGTGTTGAATCACACAGCAAACATAATACATACACATAATGGCCATTTATGCCACTTTTATTCGTGATGCTGCATCAGTGACAACTGTGGGAGAAAAAGTGATGTTTGATCAAACTCAAATAGAGCAGAGGGAAGTTGGCCTTCGTGAACAAATCTAATGTTTTGCCTTAAGCCATAGTTAAGGACATTGCATGAAGCAAGAGTGACATTATTGATCCAGGATTAACTGCTGCCACTTTGGATTTACTACCTGATGGAGCCTTGGCCTGATTTTTACCCCCCAGACCACTTATAAAATGTTTCTTAACATATCTGCCTTGAACTCATTTTAAAATCCACTAACCTATCTTCTTCCAAATCTGTTCTCTGAATTGCTTCTGTGACTGTCTGCCAGCTTCTGATGCCTAATGGCCAGATAAATGACCATTAGGAAATAATGGATTCATAAAATACAATTACGTGTTTTTATGAAAGCAATGTTTTAGTGATTTATAGCTGGCCTAGGGCTCATATACAGTTATTGTGGACTTCTGTTGCTTTTGCCCTCCATCCCTTCTCACTGCTTGTTCTACCCACTTACAGCATTATATTTTAACCCCTTGAATTTGCCTGATGGAAGAAGTCTTTACAGTGGTATTTCCTAAGCATGATACAGGAGGTTTCCCAAACGTATTAGAGCTGCTTAAAACTTCATGAGGAAGAAAAAGCTTTTAATATTTAAATATGTTCATTCCCATTGTTTATGGTGTTACTTTTCATTGTCATAGAAATCTTCTGAAAGGATTAGTGAAAGGGTTATCTAGCTTTAATAAACTTAGTAAAGTTTTGTTTTGTCCTCTATGTAGTTTACAAAAGCAGCTGATATTACTCAGTTTTACTTACACCTTCCAAGCCACTGTGTAGCACCTCACTGAGCAACAGAACTGTTCTGGCTCGGTTTAAATAATTCTGCAAAAGTAGCACAAGGGAAAATGTCTGCTTAATCTACAGAAACTCTGGCTAAGATGGAATAGTGGACTGAACAGAAATATGGCAGCAGAGAGAGAAATCTCAGAAGTGAAAGAAAAATTGGTAGGAAGGCAAAGAGAGATACTGTTGCTCCAGTAAATAGAGAGAGGGATGGCTGAGCAGACAGCATCAAATTGCTCCCCATCTCTGTTCTGGCACTTGCAGATCTATTGAAAACAGGCCAGAAGGACATGCTGAATTTGTTGCTCCCGTGTGCCAGACTTTTCTGCAGCAGCGAGAGAAACCAATCAGTGCTGCTTCAAAAGCAGCTGGAAACTGAGAAAACCCTGGTCCCCCGCTGCCTGGCAAGCAGCAGTACAGGGTCTTCTCAGTTTCCAGCCACTACAGAGGCTCCATTGACAAAATGTGTGCGGCATTCGAAGGAGCACAATGTGACAATGAAAGAACCTGAGGGAGACAAAACAAGGAAGGGGGAGAAAAGAAGAAGGGGGGAGAATTAAATGGAAATGAGGGAGCAACTGAAGGCAGGAGGACAAAAATCAAAAGAAAAATATGCTAATCTTTGCAAAAGGGGCAATAAAAATAAATCATCCTTGTCATATTTGACACGTCTGCACTGCTTTATCAAAGAATATAGTTGCAATAGCAAGGCTAGAGAAAACAAGGTAAGACTTTTCTAATGCCTGCTCTCACTGTCTTTCTGAGATACAGACATGCTTACTTCAGTCCCCAACTTTCATAAATACTGCTGTGAAGTACAGAGTGACTGGAAAATGCCAGATCCCACACCAGAGACCATGTGGTGCTCTGAACTGGAGGGTTCACATCCTCATCCTCTGTTTCTGAGAGAAGCAGAAAGAGTTAAAGAGCTCTGGAAGCCAGGAGGATTGTGTGTCTTACTGTTGCTCAGAAAAACCTGGAGAGAAAACAAATGCTGCCTGAAACAAAGCCATGGAGCTGGCTCATTTTCTGCTTTCCCTTGTACTTCATTGCATCAGCTATGAGAATGCAGAGCAGAGTGGAGACCAGGGTATCACTGAAAGCTCATGGCTGGGTTTTATTTCTTGTCTGCCTGACCATGTGGTAGGACATCTAAGAGGGGCACCAGGAGCTCAGGGGATGTGCCTGTGGTACATTGATCTGTCCCCACCTGCAGTGTTTGTTCAGGATGAAGGACAGTCTGGGGGTGTGAGAACTGAAATTAGTTGCAAAACAACTAAACTGGAAGGAGCTCCCCAAATGTCCTCACGTGGCTCATCAGCTATTAGTCCATGGGTACAGCTTGAGCTTCTTCAAATGAAAATCCCCTGAAACATACACAGGGTGAACACAGAGCCTTCAGCCCCAACTGTTTCACTCCAGAGAGCTGCTTTTATTTGGAGTAACTCGGTAAATTTACATTCAAATGTGTATATTGCTTGGGAGAGAGCACTGGCACCTACAGGTTTTCTGGGAATTTTTGGTACTTTCTGAAAGGTCAAAGAAGTGCTCTTAGTTTCAAGAGGCATAGGAACCTTAGTTTCAAGTGAGGAACTGAGAAGGGGGTAAATTCTGTGTGGCCCAGTTTGGAAATGGGTAAGCTCAATTTACATGCATTTGCCTTGGAACACCATGCTGTCATCATCTTAAATGAGTTTTTCTTTTTAAGCAAAGGAAAGCTCCTGTCCTGATGACAGGAGTTTTGCAGTTAATAAAGCCTTCTTAAAAAAGCCTCATTTATCATTCAGGTTTAAAATAAAATGCTTCCAATTGCACTGTTAACTTGACAGCTACTTTCAGTCTTGAGAAATTATTCCTGTAAAGTAGTCACTGCTTAGGTCAAAAAAATGATCTGTTTCTCCAAGGCAGACTTTATTTGGACATGACCCATGGCATCTACACAATCCAGAGTTTTTAGATCAGTGATCAATTTGTCTTTCTCTGGAGGAATAGTAGACAGTGTAGAATGGAACTGATTTACTTGTGATATTTTGATTAGTGAGTTACCATGTGTTATAATTTTGAAAGAACCTACAGATGCTTTAGTAGTTGTAAAATGAGACCACCATCACGTCTGTCTGATCAGAAATCACCCATTGCATAGTAGTTTAAGAGTGAGTTGTTTACTTTATTAGTTCATCTGTTCAGTTCACATATAGTAGATCAAAATTGGTACCATATTTTCAAGTTTATCATTTCAGGATTTTTTCATCTGAATGTAAGTTAATTTAAAACAAAGGCATCTTGCTTCATTTGTAAAATCCTAGCTGTACTTCTTATGTACAGGAGGTGATAGCTAGGGCTGTAGAGGAACTACCAGCATGATAAACAAACATGTAGAGATACCTCTCAAAATACTGTGCAAAAAGCTATCTGATACTTTTCAGGAGGTTTTTTTTTTTTCCTTTTTGTGTTTGTCTCATGGGCTGTGTATGTCTACATTAATGAGTAATTCATCCAAACAGAAACAGATCACCATATTGAAGCAGTTACTGCTGAGAAACAACATGTTTGTTATAAGCATTTCAAGGATTTGAACTTCAGGCTGCCTTTAACTTGATCCCTTGGATTGGCTCTTCTCACCATGCAAAGCTGCCCAAAAGCTGCCCAAAGCCCCACTGGTTGGTTTGGCCTCTTATGTCCCTGCTGGAGTGTGTTTCATGTGCAGTGAACAGAGCTTCTGGGTTAGTTCCCTGTGAAGGGAATTCACTGCTTCTGTGCACCAAAACTGCTCTGTGAGCCAAGGCAATGCACGGTAAATGGGAACGGCCATGGGTGGGATTTGTTGCAAAACTGCATTGCTGCTCTGAACAAAAATGCTGTTATATAGGCAACCAGATAGATTTTTGTGGCTTTGGGAAGACACTGCATATTTTTCTCTTGTGTACAAACCTAGCATGGTAATACTGCTTATATACTTTTCTGGCCAGCAACCTCTGGTAAGTTCTGTATGTTTCATGATGCAAAGCCCAATGCAAGCTACAGTGAATCATTGTGTAAGCAGAGAAATCCTTACAGGTGTACTATACATGCAACTCAGAAGAGCAGATTTTATTTTATCAAATTATAACTATTGTGGTGCTCACATAAACAGTATGAAAAACTGTTTTCTTAGCTGCCTGATGAAATAGCCATGATGTAACTTGAGGAAGTTTTACTCCAGTTCTCTATAAGAGAGAAAGTGATGGGTTTGCCAAATCGGGAAAAAAGGCTAATTATCTGTGATCAAAGAAGGTCCTGCTCTACATAGGGTTTCATGAGAATGCATAAAAGGTAAAGGAAAAAAAAAGTCTGGAATCATTTAAAGCAATGTGCTTGAAAATTCATTCCTTTAAATGTTAACTTGAGGAAGTTTTACTCCAGTTCTCTATAAGAGAGAAAGTGATGGGTTTGCCAAATCGGGAAAAAAGGCTAATTATCTGTGATCAAAGAAGGTCCTGCTCTACATAGGGTTTCATGAGAATGCATAAAAGGTAAAGGAAAAAAAAAGTCTGGAATCATTTAAAGCAATGTGCTTGAAAATTCATTCCTTTAAATGTTAGATATTAAAATAAATAAGTTCC
>NW_008693231.1:39334-75304 GCF_000695815.1 Acanthisitta chloris | reverse complement strand
GAAAACCCCAAAATACTGATCACTTCCCCCAGCTGACAAACTTTGGGTAGTCTGCAGGAAAAGGAAACCTGAAATGCAGATACTTTAAGCAGTTGATATTTAAAACTTCACCCACATTAAAAATTTGGCTTTGCTGCTGGAATCAACCTTTCTTTTTCATATCTCAGCTCATATCATAGATTTCTCTTTTCACTTAAGTTTTAAGCAATGAGTACAGCACATAAATGTACTTCAGCATTGGAACAAAAGAGTACATTTTCTTTCCAACTCACTTATTTTGATAGTTAATCTCAAAAAGCAAGTTGATACATTCCAAAGCTCCATGAAAAGCCACCTCTGTCTTCTGCCTCTACATTTCTCAAGTAAAAAGCTAACCAAAAGCATTCAGTACAAACCTGGAAAAAAGTAGTTATCTGTAATTTGTTCTCACTCCCCTCTACTAGACCAGATTACAAGTAACATAAGAAATGCAGATACCATATAGGAGTACATCCATCATGAGCTCAAAGTCAGAACTTCTTCATGCTTGTTCTGACTCTCAGTGATTTCAGTTTTTGTCAGGTCATCACTATGTGAAGCTTCCCACCTGAGCAAAGGAATATTAATGCTTTGAAGAGCAGAACAAAGAGGTCAACACTTAACAGTTTACCTTTCTGATTTCTAGTTCATTTATTTGACAACATCCCTGTTTTGCTTTTCAAATGCTGCTCTGAATTTTGTGTATTACTGCTGGCTAACTTTTTGCACTGAATGTTTTAATTTTGATTAGTCACATTCATTTGTAAAATTTCAGTTCCTTGGCTGGGTTGCCAGAGCTTGGGCAAGTTCCTCGTGCAGCTGCTGGTATGAGCACAAAGTCTAATTTCTGTTAATTCTTGCGTATATGTTTTTTGAATTTTCTCTCCACAAATGATCAGGCACATTTAGAGTGAATGCATTCTCCAGAATGCCAAGAGAAAGGAATGTAAAGTGAGTGGTAAAAACCATTTGATTGCTAAAAAATTCTCCAGAATGCCAAGAGAAAGGAATGCAAAGTGAGTGGTAAAAAGCATTTGATTGCTAAAAAGGAAAATTCCTGTAGTAGTATACTCTAGTGACTTTGTGCTAATGCTCTTGAATTTCTTCCACTGGGTTCTGATCCATGAAGAGGTTTAGTTACTCAAAATAGCTCTCCAGAATGCCAAGAGAAAGGAATGCAAAGTGAGTGGTAAAAAGCATTTGATTGCTAAAAAGGAAAATTCCTGTAGTAGTATACTCTAGTGACTTTGTGCTAATGCTCTTGAATTTCTTCCACTGGGTTCTGATCCATGAAGAGGTTTAGTTACTCAAAATAGCTGTCCTTCTGATCCATGAAGAGGTTTAGTTACTTAAAATAAAAATTATGTCCTAAAGTTCTTTATATGTGCTGTTAGAACTTCATCTCAGCTTCTGTTTAACTTAAATGGAGAACACCCGTGTTTACACTACAGATATATCCCCAATCTCTTTTCCAGGCTGCTTGGTAGCTGTGGAAGGGAATGGTAACACCTGAAACCATGGGCACTGCAGGAAAGTCAGGCAGATGTGCTCCATTGCCATGGATGTGGCTGAGCTCACTGAGACTCTCCATATTCTGACCTGGAAGCTCCTTTGGTACCTGTGGTTGTACATTTGCACATATTCAGAGCTGGGTCTGTCAGCTTGCAGGTTACTGCTGTCGGGACCTGTTCGATACACTTGCTTTGGTGCAGCCACACCAGGGCTCTCCAAAGGGCTCACCAAAGTGGTGTAAGCAGCAGGAGCAGGAAAGTTTTCTCTTTGTAAAAGGCTGTCAGCCACTTTTGTGAAATATCCAGTTTGGTCCAGATTCCTGCCAGTAATATTCTGAGAATAGTGTCCCAAACTGTACTTTTCCTACTCCAGATGGGAAGCTAAGTTTGACCAAAGAGCTGGGAGATGCTGCTTCCTGGGGAGCTCTGATGCTGTCAGTAAGCTGTGGCTCCAAACTCCTGGTACGTCACACCCTAATTAAAACCAGCTTCTAAAATATCTTTTTCACTTATGCCTTGAAATGTCATTCTAGTTTAGGAAACTTTCAGACATAACCAAGTCTGAGAGGACTTAAACCTGCATTCTCCACCTCCTGAGCATCCTCTGTTTCTGGGCACCTTATCTTCCCTTCTAGTTCTGCTCCTAGAACAACACGAATGTATTTATTTCTTGGTCAGAAGATATTTTTGTCAAGTTTTTCACCTCAGTTTTGCAAAACCAAAAGTTTCCTCATAGTCAGACACTACAGGTAGCTTCAGATTTAGTTTTTAATCTGAACTGGAGGTGGTCCACAGGAGTGTTCACAGATAAGGCCTCAGATCAGTCTGATAAACCACCAGGAGATTCATCTCCAAGGTGTTTCTGATTTCCTTCTTTCAAAGAACACAAAAATGTAAAGTATCTCTCACCCCAGGTTTACAACAGGTTTAGAGTTGAAGGAATTACCATAACTGCATCTCTCAAACAGATGGGATTGAAAAAAATTTTATCAGACTTTTAAAATTTTAATTTGGTCAGCCTTTAAAAATTTGTTTTCTACAGAAAAGTTGCAGAGCACTTGATAGAGATCAATACTTCTTGTCCTCAACCATTACATCCCTATTATGAGTGAGTATACAGAGACAGATAGCTCAGGCTTTTATTTTAGCACAATCCATACAGATTAATTAAAAAACAGGCCCAGTATAAATGATGCCAAAAGAAAAAGTCCAAAGCATGAAAAGAAGCCAAAAAAAGAATTACATCATTTCCTTGTATCTTCCCTAAGGACAAGGGATTGGAGGGTATGAGTCAGTCTAAAGAAATGAAATAAAAACAGCCCAGTTTTTAGTGACTTTTCCTTGTTCTTACCTTCTGGAGCAGAGCAGGCCATCAAGAACAAGCAGCAAAAATCTGACTGATAGGTTTCAGAGTAGGAGTGAAGGTGTTCTTGGATAGATTGGCTTTATTATTTGTGACCAGATATGAGGAAAAGTGGACTTGAATATGAGGCAGCATGGCCTTGTGGATATCACATCTACTGCTGCCTACAGGTAACTACGAAGTAGGTGTGCTCTAGCAGCATGGCCTTGTGGATATCACATCTGCTGCTGCCTACAGGTAACTACAAAGTAGGTGTGCTCTGCAGCTAGTGGGTGAAATATTTGCAAAGCTCTCTAGAGAGAAGAATGCATGTTGCATGTCCTTTTGGATGCTCAAGCCTATCCTTTATACCTCTGCTTTCCAGCCTGCAATACAGAGGTGCTGTGAGGATGAAGCAATGGATGACTTATAACTGCTTTCTTGGTACAGGGATGGTACATTTTGTCCATGACTTACCACTTTGGCATATCACTTAGGCATGTGCTCACCTTGCTCTCTGACATCACAGTTTCAAATATTCTGACAAATGGTATTTAATAATGAAGTGTATTTTCCTGCTTAATAGCTCACTCACTGGGAATTTCTGCTGGGCAGCTTTCAAACCACTCTGTCCCCAGCCTGTAGCAGCACTGCATGGGGTTATTGTGGCCAAAGTGTAGGACCTGGCACTTGGTCTTGTTGAACCTCATACTGTTGGCACAGCTCATGCATCCAGACTGTCCAGATCCCTCTGCAGTACCTTCCTACCCTCCAGCAGATCAACAGTCCCACCTAGCTTGGTGTCATCTGTGAATTTACTAAAGGGTAGAGTCAATACCATCATCCAGGTCATCAATAAAGATACTGACCAGGACTGTGCCCAACACTGATCCTTGGGGAGCACCGCTAGTGACAGGACACCAACTGGATGTAGCATCATTCACCAGCACTCTCTGGGCCCAGACATCCAGCCAGTTCATAACCCAGCAAAGAGTGAACCTGTCCAAGCCATGGGCTGCCAGCTTTTCCAAGAGTATGCCATGGGAGACAGTGTCACAGACTGGTAGACTGGACTTCAGTAGTTTAGAGCCAAAATCTCACAAGATTCATTTGACTGTATTACAGTCTCAGTTTTCATTTAAAAATAAGTCCCTCTGAAGAAATACTGATGCCTATAGCAGTGCCTGCATTGTACACTCTGAAACAGTAGCTGTGAGCAATGCTGTTGTGAATCATGAAGTTCAGCAGTGTCCAGTAGCTTCAGGGCTCCCTCACAAATTTATCAAAAGATCCCATGTACCAGGATGAGAAAAACGGAAGACCTTATTAAACCCTCCAGAACCTTGACTTTTGCCATATTGATCTCTTTGCCTCTGTCAGCCTATGAGGGGCAAATGGGAATGAACCATAAGGTGGGTGTGAGAAGCCAGGGCCATGCAACCTTCATGTCACACTGTGCCTTGGGCAGAAGCTTGCAGTCATCTGACCCTGTCCTTAGCATCTGTTTCCCTGAACTGCAAATAGTTCCATTCCATCATGCTGTTTTGTGTCCTGCAAATGCAAATTTGCCCTGTGACAGAACGAGTCCTGTGTCTGATGGGGAAGATTTCGCCATCCTGCATTGTGTGTGTGCTTTATGCTGCAGGTCCTGCGTAAGCCTAAGGAAAACCTTCCAATGTGTACTACTGATTGTTTACATATGTTATCAGAGGGGGAAAAAAAGCAGGAAAGGAAAGCTGGCAGCTTTCACTGCCAAGAGACCTGGCAGTGGCTAGAATCACATTTAGATCATTTCCAGTCGATAGGCTTTGTTTTCATTTTAAAACAAAACCCTTCCTAGAAAGTTGCTGCCCTGTTCTTTTTACTCTGTTACAATCGGTCCAGAGGAATAACTGCAATGGCTTCTGTCCTTACAACCAAAGCAGGCAACATCAGGAGATTCTTCCAGACAGAAAGTGGAAGGTGTGGTAAGATACTATGCTTTGTACAAGTTCAAAATAGGCAATGCTGCCTGGAGCTATGATCATGGTTCTGTGTGATAAAGGCCTTTTAGTGATAACCAAGTCAGGGTCTTGTGATGCAAAGAGAAATCAATGCCAAAAGAAGAAGATAATGTTTGGGACCTAGGCATGTTTTTCATCTCCAGGTCAAACTCTGCAATGGAGCTAAAAAGTATGAGTGCTAGAGAGAATGGTTCCTTGGCCAGCTGAGCCAGAACAGCTCACAACTTCTCTGAGACAAAATATCTGAAGGAATAAACACCAAGCAAGTTTAATTAGTGTCTAACTCAGTTAATGGGTTTAAATCTGTCTTGTATCAAGCACTCTGTGCCCATTCACATGTACAAGAGATACTGGAAACTTTTTTAGGGTGAAATATAAGTTGCAAACTTAAATCAGCATCTCAAGTACTGCAATCCCTGCTAGTCCAGGCCCAAGCCTCAGGAGTCCTTTACTATCAATACAAAACTGTTCTCATAGGGCTAAGCATTTTGGGACTCAAGACTGCAGTTTTTGGATGTGCTGACTCATTTTACAGTAACAAGCTTCATATTATCTCTGCCTGAAGAGATGCGACGTAAGCAAAAATAAAATGTGAACTTTAATATCAGCAAAATTATTAGGCATTAATAATAGCATCATCCAGAGAAAGGGACAAAGAAAAGAGGAAGTTCAGATGCAAGCAATCAGAGTGAGAAAGAGCTCTAGCACGAATTCCATGTGAGAAGATGCAGTGTTATTAGCATCAACATTTCTTCTGTCACCTTAGTCATCAGGAGCACAAGGATGGCAGAGGCAATGCTGCAGAGGAAGTAGGGCAATGATAAATTCACTTCACATCCAGCATCAGATTCCAGATGTAAAACCAAACCAAGGATTATTTTCTGCATGCATGTAGAAGAGTGACAAAAGATACCTGCTCTTCACATCTAAATGAGACACACTGAGGAGACTAAAGTTAGCATCCTAGTTTTACTGTGTCATCCCTAGAGAAGGAAAGACCAAATAGCACTTATCAGATGCTGAAGTAGCCTACAGGTTACAACATACACTCCTTCCTGTTGGGAAAGGTGAAGGTTCCGTGCGGGGAAGCAAGCGGCCGACTCCGTCTGGGTGATACAGCAAGCTCCATCTTTATTGTCCGACAGGCTCTTTTTTATACAGTGCAGGACAGGCATATAACTATCAATCATTTATAAGTGGCTGAGCTCTAGAGATAGCATTCAGGTACTCTCCCTACTTGCAGCTGCAGCTGTGAGGATTATCTCTTGCTTTCTCAGGCTTGGGTGCATTCCTAGCTGTTTGTCTCGAACTTGTTTGTCTCACCCTCAAGGACAACTTGCCCCTGCCATCTGCCATACTGAGTTACTCCCTATCTATATATAAGTTACTATCTCCAGAGCCTTGCTTGTACACTGCATTCCCAGGTGCATTCCCAGGGGACTGTGTCCTTGCTCTTTTTAGCCTTCCCCAGGTGCATACCCAGGATCATGTCCCACCATTCTCCAACACCTTCCCTCTGCCCTTCATGGCCACTTGGAGGTCATACAACATATGGTCATGTCAGAGATTCTGGCTGTTAGGCCACATGCTCCAATACACTGAGGCAAGGCATAAAAAGTTGTCAATGATACAGGAAAAACAAAGTAATCTTGTAGGCTGAGATGTCAGAGGAAAACCACAGTTGAAAAGGAAACAAAAAAAGTTATGCTGTGCAGTCAGAACTCGGTGGAAGCTATCAGCTTCTGCTGTGTTTTTCTTTTGAGAGGGACAAAGATGTTTTCTCCTAAAGGCTGACAATGGTAGGACATTGGCCTGCAGAAATTTCATATCTGGAGGTATTCCAGACCAACAGAAGTGGAAAAGAAAACACCCTTGAAATGAATGGACTTCAGTGCCCAAATCTTCATCCAAAAGACCTAATCCTGATCTGAGCTACTTCAGACAGCAGCAGTCATTGGTGCCAGACTCCCAAATGTACCCCTGACTGTGAACTTTTACAGGTTTTGGAGTAGGGGGAAAGGCTGGATGAGCTAATTCAGGGTGAGGATGTCCTGGTTCCCTGATGCAGGCTGACTTGGAATATTTTTGAGTTTAGCTCTTCTGTAAGAACAGCCCGACTTCTTTCCAGGAGAAGAGTGAAAGTGGATCAGTGCTGTTAATCATCTTACAGAAAAGCCATCATCCACCTTGATTTCACATTCATGACTCCTGCAAATGTCAGACAGGCTGTGGCTTAGAGCCAGCACATGGTAGTGGCATCAAGAACTCTTTAATTAACTGTATCCCTTACTGGTCTGAAAAGAGATGAATCAAAACTAATTTTTTGCTTAAAAAATAATACTGACTTGTTCATTAAACCTTGTTGGGGCACTGGGTACAGGCACTTGAATGATCTGGAAAATATGGAAAGAACTTGGCTGGAGAACAAAATCAGAGCTGATACGTGGTAATGGCAAAAACAGAAGTAGAAGCTATATAATACAGGCAAATTCCCATTGAATGCCTCTTTGTCTTGCTTTAAAGAAATACAGAGAAGCACTGAAGATGTACAGATAACTAGCCAGTGTTTCTCACTGCAGAGCTCAAGGAAAGAAGGAAATGCTTCAAGGGTTAGTTCCTGACTATATGGAATATTGCTGGACTGAAAGCAGTCAGCTGGAGTTCATCCTGATAGTCCCACAAACCATTTTATCACAAAAATGCACTATAATCAGTAAAAAGCAGTCACAGTATTTTCCCACCACTTTTGTGCTTTATGGGCATGTGGGGAAAGGGGGAGAGAGACTACAGTGTGGGGTTCATGCTGCATGTGAATAATAACCTCGGTCTGTGTTTTAAAAAATGTATCTTGTGGAAAGAGAGAAAAAGGAACTATGGTTGCATGTGAACTTCAGCTCTTCCTCTTGCCTAGTGAATATTTGTTCTGTTTGTTAGGGCAATGCTGCTTGCATATTTTTTCATATACCACATCGAAGGAATAAAGATGAGTCAATAAACTGATGGATGTTACATTCTGTAGTGTCTTTGCATCTGCTTCCACTGCTATGCTACCAGCTGGGGAGAGACTCTGGAAGCATCAGTCCTGCTGATGACTAGCTTGGCAAATACAGAGTTCCTCCTGTTTACAGAAGTAGGAAATGGTAGCAGCAGAGTATTATACCTTCAGAGAAACTGATAGTGGCTACTTTCAGAAATAAGGGTATTGACTTGGTCTTCAACCAAGATCCACAAGAATGCAGTTTTTAATGCCTGTTTTTTGTTTATGCCAGTCTGGGTCTTAAATTGAATCATTGTATTTCAATGTGATGTTTCATAATGGTTTTGATATACAGATTTCATTGTCTCAGTGTAAGGATACAACTGTATCATCTTCAAAAACTGGACATGTTGTGCATCACCTTACTTTGCAGTTTTGATTCAGGAGTATAAACACTCTCACTTTGTACTCAGTTCCCATGATGAAGTGCTTTACTTGGGTCATTTGAAAACTGACATAGAAGAAAAATTAATTATAGTCACGGTAAAGTCAAAGGCAAAATGACCCATTGAGGCTTCTGGTTCAGGCAAGTTCTTACACGGTTGTCCTTCTATTAGCTCACTTCCAGCTGACACGTGATAGTTGTTAATGTGTTATGACCCACTTATTAGACAGAAAATCCCAGTCCTGGACACAGAAAGATAATTAAGATGAGTAGGAAGAGTTTTTATCCTTTTTGTAAGGTTAAAAGTTATAGGATTGTTGGCATCACAGCAAATGACTCTGGCATTTTAGAGACACATCTACTAACTCTGTGAAATTGTGATGCAGTCTGAGGCATTTGCATTTTCCTCTTACATATTGCATCCCTGTGGCCAAGATGGAAGGTCAGACGAGTAGGAAAAAAGTAGAGCACAGCTTCACTGCTACCATCTCTCTCTGCATGACTTCTGAAAAAAAATTAAAAATAGCTTCCTGATGTAGCAGGAAACTTCCTGTTATTTATACAGTCCTCTCTGTCCCCTAAGCCAAGGTGTAAAGTTTTTAACTGAAATGTAGCGTGTCAAGTGTTATAGCTCCACAGAGTTGAACCAATTCTCATTTCCATTGCTTCATTCTCATGGGTACTAGGAGTAGCATGAACAGAAAGGCAAAATGGCAAAGTTTTTGGATGACTGTTTTCTGCTAGAAATTCTTGTTATTCTTGTATTAAAAGGAATTTGAGAGGGAGGAGGGAGTAGAGTCTCTTACATATTATAACTTCATCACACTGGATGTGCTTTCGGCTCTCTATTTTGCCTCCAACCTTCAGGAATAGGAACTTTACCCTTGCAGATATTTGAAGCTTCAAGGCTATAAACAAGACATGGTAGAATATTATTTCTTTTGAGTGTCAAACTAGAAAAGAACAGTGTGGTATGGCAGAATGGTATATATGGCAGAATGCACTGTGAGACTGGGGCTAAAAATCAGGAGAATGTGTTATTTTTTTCTGCCTGTGTAATATTTTAATTTTCTTGGGAAGTGTGTCCATCCCTGTAGAGTTAGTAGGATAAAAGCTACTACAGAGTGTGGGAAATCTGGCTCCACAGGCAAACTCTTATTTCACTGGTGCAGACCCAAGGAATCCAAAACCCCAGAAAAGACCAACCAGCAGGTGTCTGTGCTGTGGCTTTTCTGTAGGGAGTGAAGGTATGAACCCAAACCAAGATATTTTTCTTGGTATTACCGCCCTAAGTTTGCTCATTGGGAACAGCTGTGTACAGGTTCCGATCATTTTAAGTGGTAAACAAGAAGAGTATCAAAAGTCCTGCACAAGCATGTGTTTCCTGCAAAACTGTGTCCTCTCTTCCCTTCCTTGGCAGCAATGGATGGAACAAATCTTTCCAACTTACAGAGGTGCAGTAGGTTTTTCTGCAGAACATTTTCATTGCCTCTCCCCAACTGTTTTGGCTTTTGAGGTAAGAGTGGTTAAATTTTTCAGATCTGCTAGGATTTGGCCTGCATGTTGTGTTTTCCTTTTCCTGTGTTATTGCAGACTTGTGCCCTTCTTGCTTACTTATTGATGGGTAGCCAGATAATGACACTCAAGAAGATTTCTTTGCCATGGTGGTTTTTTTAAGACTGTTTTTTTCCATGGTAGAAAAAACAAAGGCAGTGGAACTGAGTTTAAAAGTTTAGTGTTCATGAGCATTGGTTTTGTTCAGAATAACTTTCAATTTTCCCACTTCAAAATACAAACAGACAGAACTGTTTTAACAACAATGGTGTCATAACCAGTCCCAGATTTGTTCATTGATATTCATTGCCTGCTTTTAATTGTCTGAGTGTTATAAAAGTAAATTCAAAAGTTTTGAATTAGCAGCGTTTAAAAATCTGTGCGAATCTGGAACTAATAAGGCTCATACTGAATGTTTGTTCGAGACAGTAAGGCCATTTCAAAATATATTCATTTGTGGCTATTGCAACCTTAAGTTTTGGCCTGAGTTGACTTTGTAAAGAACTGAGGAGCATTATGTATGATGTTAAGAGAGAAGCCAAGCCCAGAGCTCAAGAGGATGGGCAATGCTAGATGTGATTGGGGAAATAGGGACACCCAATAATATGAGTGATGAGGAAGCTGTAACCATATTGCTGTAAAATAGCACATAAACAAAGGCACCAAATGGATGGTGTAGATGTACTTTCAAGAACTGTGTGTGGAGAGTATTGCTAATTTGGGTTGCAGAAAAGATGGAAAAAACCCAATATAAATTTGTGCAGCCACCTGCCATTAACTGACCTAAAGTCAAGTGAAATTATTGTGTGGCTAGACAGACAGAAAGGAAGATTACTAAAAGTATTAAAATTAAGCAATTCAGCTTTCCTGTTACAGCTACAGATACAAGGCATAAAGTGAAAGAATAATCAGGGAAAATTTGAACCTAGTAATCATTAGATCAATGAAAAAGAATTCGTTTAGGACAACTGGGAACTTAAGAATGTAAAAGCAAGCACAAAAGTGATATTTTGGCCAGGAACGTCTGGACAGGGAAGATAATTTTTTTTCTAGTGTCAGCAGAAAACTTTGTCTAAATGTCAGCAGCAAGAAGAAAATGTGAAATCATCAGCAAAAAGAAACATTTATCATTCCTGGACTTCCATGTCACCTATGGCAACTTCTGGGAACAAGCTTTTCTGCAGGGAATATTATGAATATTTACTGGCAATAGATTTCAAATATTTTTAAACATCTCCCTGAAAACAAAATATATCACTGGATGTCCACTCCAGAATGGCCTTCTGTATCTGAGAGAAGAAGAAATGTGAACAGTACACCTACTTTTAAGCAAGATCCAGGAAGATTTTCAGAAAAGCAAAGGCTGAGGAGAGTGGATTTCTCTGGTTTTGCTGTACAGACACAGATGATCCTAAAATGCTGAAAAAATGAACCCAATGCAATCTTATAAATCACAGTGAAAATCATCACAGTGAAGCATTTATGTAGGAGCCCTTTAAAATAAATGTGAATCAAATAAGAACAGGTAGACAAACTCATTATGAGTTATTAACAGATAAATGTGAAACTCCTCCCCTGGTAAGTGTAGCAATGCTCTGGTATGTACCCAGTCCACTACTGCTCCCCAGGTCCCACAGGTCCAACTGGCTTATAGCACCTTACAACAAGGGCTGGAAAATGACAGCAGAGCTTTTCATGGTCCTACACCTACTCATTTTGTGGGATCAGGCACAGTTCTGGGCTGAGGTTCATAGAAAGCACCTACACTGTTGGACAGAGGTGTGACTGCTGGCAGAGGATGAGGTCCTTGAAGAAAAGAGGATTGACCTGCAGGTAAAGACCAAGGATAAGCAGATATTTCTCTGCCTACCAAGATTTGAGTGGAATGCTCATTTTGGAACTACACAAAACAAAGTTATGTTGACAAAGGTGTTTCTTTGAGAAAGTTTTTGAGTTTTGGGGTGGATTTTTTTCATTAACTGTGACACCAGCTGCATGACACATATATTCTGCCAGAGGGTCTATGCTAGACCTGTGATGAAACCCAAAAGTATGGCATACTTGAGACCACAATGATGCACAATGTCTGGAAGAACTAGACTTCTCTTCTATGAGTGTTCACCAGCAAACAACATGAATTACTATTTTTTTCTGCATAGAAGAATACCCGAAGGGCTCTCAGAATACCTAGAAACAGACAATACCCTTTTTGTATTTTTCTACCAAATTCCCACTCTGTCACATGCTCAGTTTTTTATCTTACAGCCTGATTACCAAATACTGGACTATATCCACCATGTTATTTTTCAGGGAGAATACTTCCAAAAAAGGTAAGTGAAACTCATGCAATTTGCATCAATTTTGCCATGATCAGAGGCATTCTTGTTTACAAAAACATAACTCTGAGTTTTAAGAAGAGAGTAACAAATCAAGGCATGATCCCTTGTCACATCCAAGATTACCAACGTAATACACTCAGTAAAGGGGATTTAAGCCACTGCTCCCTGTTGTGCCACAAGATAGATTAACTGTGTGGAGGCACAGACAGAACTGTCTTGGGCCCCTGAAGTGGTAGCAGTGGGGAGATGGCAGCACTGGCTCCACCCGGTGCAATGAATAACTGGAATTCTTAGCAAACAGGCACATGCAGTGTTTTCTGGGAGTTAACACTGGAAATTATAATCAGCTCCAACCACTTCACCCTCAAGCTAGGAAACCAAAAATCCTAAAGGAAAACACAAAGCAGCAGCCGCAGAGTATCATATAAGCCTGTTAAAAATCAGCCTACACTATGGCTTGAGGAATTTAAGGACTATGAAAATAAACCAAATTTTACTCTTCAATATCTAAGCAAGAGGCTTTACCATTACCTAATGGCTGGCCAAAGCTAGATAGCAGTATGCAGCAATATTTAAAGAACACCTTGACAGTGCTATTTAGCACCCAGATTGTTACTCAAAACTTTGAAATGTGCAGGACCCACTTACCAAGGTTGCTGAAGATTAGTTGCAAACTTGACTTTTTGCTATATGGCCTACTGCTATCCAAAGTTCCTATAGGGTGTCCCACAAAATGAAGCCCAGATTTTGGAATAGAACCCTTGACTGGAGTTGTGAAAAATCTCTTTCATTTCCTCTTCTGGGTTTGTGTAGTTCTGGACATGTCATTACCATGGAAAATTCAAGAATATTTGACAGGTTCTGTTAAAGACACATCTTAAGGAAAAGGTTAAAAGAATCTCGTGCCTAGGCAATGAGTCAATGTATTTATGATTATAAACCCATGTTCACAGAATTCTGAACCAACACAATTTCTATTTTGCTGGATTGAAAGACCAGACATGTTATTGACAAGCAGGAGATCCTGCAAATGTATTTTAATCATATTGCATAGTTCTTTTTTCTTAGTCTCAAACTAAGATTCAGTGATCCAGAAAGATCCCAAGTGACATTTTTAGATATAAGATTTGTAAAGTACCTTTTAGTGTACATATATGACATATATGCACATGTTAGTGCACTCACGTTGCCTTTGCTGTCATTTCACCATTAGAGTCTATATAAAAACTGCAGAGGATCTTCAGATAATTTCTGATGGCTCAGAATACCCACTGAGACTGAAAGTAAGCCAGAGTTTCTGGAAACCTAAATCCTCTCATTTTAATAGTTTTGAAAAACCTTGGCATGTAGCTTTGAACTTTAACCAAGAAAAGTTATATCTTATAAACAATGGCATTTGTTGATTGGATGAAGGACTAGATCAATATTGATTTTGGCGACTTGTTTTTGGCTGGGTTTGCATGAAGAAATATGCTGGTCGTGGTGTTAAAATGTTATGTCAGTTCCTCAACATGTGCCTCTTTTTCTTGGAGCATTGCCTGAAAATTAGTTTCCAAAGTTACTTCCAGAAGTTAACCTAGAGGCTATCTATTATTGTGAGCTAGCAACAGCCTTCTGCTGAGCTATCAGCATGTATGAAATAAAACCATTCAAGAAGGCAGATTAAAGACATGAAACAATGGATTTCTGTTCCATAGAAGGGCTAAAGCATAGGACCCAATTTTTGTTTCTATTGAGTTTGATTTACACTGTTCTTGCAATATAAAAGGAGCTGTAAAGTAAATAAGTAAAGTGATAGCAACAAGATTTTAGGCACAATGGGAATTATCTAGTTGACACACAGCAAAATAAGAGCCATAGGATTTACATGAATCAGTTCCTGATTCAAGAGCAGCACTATGAATGAATAAAAATGTGTCTGTTGGAGAAAATATGCCATTTTAATTTCAAAGTTTCCACTGAGACAGAATCTACTGCAAACTGATAAATTGTTACAATTATCATCACAACTGAAATTTTCATCTCAATTTTTCTTGTTCCAGCTTCCAGCTGTCTGAGCCTCTGTTACAACTGCTACAGGAAAAAAAGTCAGGTTGAAAGTGCCTATCTATTTATACATCTATCCATCTCCCTACCGATCTTCCATTTCCTGTATATGCTGTTAGTTCACATATCTTTCTCCTCTTGTGGTGCTCAGCCCTCTGATGTATTTCCAGAAAGCAATCATATCACATCCCAACCTTTCTTTTGCTATGATAAACAAGACAAGCTCCCTCATGCCTGCTCCACCAGAACCATTTTCTCCATTTCACCCAGGCGCCTGCTCTACCAATGCACAGATTTTAATGCTCAAATTTTAATGCTCAAACATGGGTGAAATTTTTCAGGTAACATCTTACCAATACTCCTTACAAACAGCATTAATAATTTCCCATTTTAAAAAGGAACTTCCTTCACCTGATTCATCCTGAGCTTACTTGTTCCTTTTTGTCTTCAGGTCGCTTTGTTCCTCTGACTCCATCCTATGGGTGACTAACCTTTCATTTGTGGCATTTTTTTACTGTGCCCTGCTGAGAAATGCCACTTCACGACAGAGATCCATGTTCTTTGACCCAGAGGATGGAATTCATCTCCTCTGTCTTGAGGGATTTTCAGAAAGTGATTTAGTCTGTCCTGAGATAGGTGTCCAAGATAGGTGGGATAAATGAGCAGCAAAAAGCTTCCATTTCTAGATAGGTGTCCAAGATAGGTGGGATAAATGAGCAGCAGAAAGCTCCCATTTCTGTATGTTGAATAGAGATGCCTCAAGAACTGCTGTAGTGGGAAGTATTTCACCAGCAGATTGTGTAAATACAGTATTGCATTCCCCATCCTCTAAAAAAAGAACAAACCCACTTACTGAACATTTCTAGATTTTCTGCATTATTTCTAATTTTCACCTAATCATATCTAAATACATTAACCCACTTACTGAACATTTCTAGATTTTGTGCATTATTTCTAATTTTCACCTCATCATACCTAAATACATTGTTTGTGTTCCTCTCTGGTCATTACTTTTGGCCCTTGATTTTATGTATACATATGAAAACTTATAATTAATGTATCTGTGTTGTCTGGGAATCATCCCTCACCCCCTCCTACAACCAAATTAATTATTTCTGAAGGCAATACAAAAGAGACAAAACTTCGCACTACATTAGGACAACCAGAGTGAAGTGATGCATCACTAGAGCTGCTGTTATAGACTTCTTTTTAAAGATTTTGTGATAGCATTTTTCCATAAGTTCTTTCGTTATTCCAGAAATCCTTTCCAGTGTACACTCAGTTAAATGTAACTTATTCGTTGCCAAATCTAATAATTTCAAGAGAAGGAGAGAAAATATTCTGCAATTAAGTGGCCCTATTTTTTTTGACTTTGCAAGAAAAATATCAGCCAGGTTTATAAAAGTCCAGCACTTTCTGCAGCCGTTGGGAGTCTGATGCCTGAGTTTTGATCAATGCTAGTTCTGATGGCAGTATCTGTTATGAGTTTGAAGTGGTATGTGATAGAAGATAATTTATGAGATCTTCTAGTATTATGTAAGATTATTTAGCATTTTCTTCTAAGTTTGGCTAGAGAGATGAGATTCTCTAACCCTCTTTAGCTGCTTGGGTTGGTGTTTTACATATTGAATTCCACCACTTAGCTCCACCTTCCTGCTAAGAGGCAGAGAATAATCAATGAGATTATCAGTCATCTTCAGGATCCCCATCAAAGGCCCACAAATATGAGCTATTGGCTCCCCAGCCATGCAAAAGGCATGTTGACTCACACACATGCTAAGTCACAGTTCAGAGAGATTTGGATGCTCAGTGTCTCCCCACCAGGTTCTTGCAGGGACTCGTGGGCAGGTGGTAGCTAACACACATTTTAGTCATGTTTCAAGTAAAGAACTAGAAAAGATCCACCTTAAGGTGCTTCACAGCATGCACCTCCTGTACAACATAGACATATCTAGAGAGACATTCAGACTCTATTTAGAGACCCAAAACTGTAGCCATATGTCTCATAGAGAGAAAACAGCTAGAAATTCGGATTAAAACCACAGTCTCTTCGCTTTCCGATATGAGATTTCTCATACTGGGCATGAAGGGCAGGCAAAATGTAAAATTACAAAGTTCTGCTTCTTTATAACACTAAGCAGAGATTGTTACTAACAATTCTGATATAAAGTCCTTTTCTCTAGAAAATGTATTGCTAAAAGATTTTTTACAAAGTGGGTCAGAAGCAGAGTAAGTGTAAAGAGGTTTAAGAATATATTTAATATTATGATAAGCACTTGCAAAAGTTTTGTTGGGTCTGGTTTACTATATCAGCATGTGATGGTCTTGCAGTGCTTTGACCTCCTGAGCCACAGAACTGACAGTCTCCTGCTTTATCCCCATTCCTCTGTATCCCTCTGATTTTTGGGCTGAACTCCATTATATTTTTGCTTGAAGTGGAAAGAGGAACTTATTCAGATCTTTCATCTGAAATTCACTACCTATCTAAAGAGACTTCCTAGTTCATATATGGAGCAGGTCATATTCCTCTTTCGCTATGACTGTCAAGTCTGTCATATAACCTCCATATAAGCCACTGTAGAGAAATTCAGACAGATTTTAGAGAAGTCCTTTACTTTTGCCAAATATAAAAGGGCAGGGACTTGCTTTTAAAGGCTGAAATTTTGCTTTAAAAGTGATCTTAGTAAGAGAAGGAAAATGAGTCAGTAGCATGTGGAACATATATTATGTGTGAGACATCTTACCCACGCAGGGAGAGGGGATATACAGAGAGGAGTTTTGCCTGCACTTGTAACAACCTTCAGAAGCTTCTTTCTCCTTGCCTTGCAGGACAGCATATTTTTTTGTTCATCTATAAAACCAGTGTATACAGTCTCCTAACTGAGCAGGCAACTCAACAACATCCTCCTGACTACTTTGAGTGGCATTGCCAGGACAATCTACCAACAGAAACATATGAAGTGGTCAAGTTCATCTGAGCTTCAGGATAGGTCTTTACACAGGCTGCCTCCCACCTCTCACCCTGCTGTGTAGCAGCAGAAGAAGGAAATGGCTGGAAAGCTGCTGACCCAGGCAGCTTTCTGCTGCATTTGAGGCCTTTTGTAACTCACAGAGCCCCAGCATCAGCTCTGTGTTCACTCTGGCCCTCCCATTCCTTACCATCCCTCTGGACTGTTGTGTTCTCCAAACAGGGATGCGATTAATAGGAAGGAAACAGAATAAAACAAGACTGTGGATAAAATTATGAAATCACGTGGCCAGTTGGCATTGATCAGGTTCAAAAATCATGAAGTTCTCTCATGAGAGATCTAAGATGCTAGACAGGTCTAGTAAGCTTTACAAGAAACACCCACATGCTCTTCCGTCTTCTAACATTTTCCCCTTTATGTGTGTGCATGGCAGGAGGAAGCTATTACTGCTTTCGTTTCACACACGAAGAACTGAGACTCAGTGCTTATAACTAAGCAGTCTGGTGCAGGGACACATAAACCTACCCAACTCAACCATGTAGCAGCAAAGCAGGCAGTGGGAGAAGAGCAGCCGTGCTTGCTTAGCTAGTCAGCCCTGCTGGAAAACAACCTGTGGCTTGCTGATAAGATTATCCTGTTTCCAGAAACCAGGATTTCTCATTTAGGGATGATCATTTAGTATCTGAAATTCGGCTTTAGAATTATCTGGGTATGCAAAGTTTCAGAGCTGACTTGGTCATCCCTGCATGGAAAGGTACTCAAAGGAGCTGCATGGATCATCCAAAAAGTACTGAAGACTTTCAGAGGAAGTCAGAGCAGGGAAAACAACTGTACCCACATCTGTTTGCCAAACTACCCCCAAACCAATGAAATGTGCTGTTCTGCCACCAACTATGGAGACTCTCACTCACATGAAAAAATTTTGACTTGGGCTCCTGGATATGTCAATGGCTCCACTGAAATTATACTACTGTTTTCATAAGCTATTTATTTCCTGTGAATACCTTGGAAAATTTCTTAGAAGAGACTTAAATGAAGACAGTATTGTAACTTGGCAAGTTCACTTCGAAATTCATTAGTGCTCGTTTTCTTTTTTCCTTTGTGGAGCTCTGGTGCCTGTCATCAATAGTCAAGGGGAGAGATGGGGGCGGTTTTATTTGATTCTGATTCTACAGAGGAAAATCCTATTGGCTTCAGTGTTTGGCCCTAAAAAATTATTGAATTTCCCCTAGGAAGCTGCAACTTTAAAATATTCTGTGCTGATACATTTTTAAGTCTGCCCAGATGTAAAATGTTTACACGAATTAGCTTCACTTTCTGAGTACCTGAGACAGAAAGATTTCCTAATTAAAGACGATATATTCTGTATTAGTCTTTCCTATCTATTGTGATTCAATCCATATGATCAACCTATTTTCCCTCTCTTATGGATTGCAGCAATCACTCAACCGTGGTGATTTAACATAGTGCCGTGCTGTGTTTGTACAGAAACACTGCACAAAGGAGATTCCAAAGGGATTTTAGCAACCCCCATCTAGCACAGGATTTTTGAATAACATTACTTGGCCATAGGCAAAAGAATTTCCTCTTGGCATTTTTTTTTCTCCAAAGAAAACACATAAAGTGGAAGTTAGATAGTACTGTTATTAGAGCTTTGTTGCAACGAGAGAAAAAGGGGTGTTCACAACAGCATAGATGCAGCAGCAGAGACAGCTCCTCTGCTGGACCTTCATTTGCTCAGCCTCTTTCCTAGATTCCAGTCTTCATGGAGCTGATCCCTCTCTTGGACCATGCCCAGCACATCTCACTTCCATTTCTTTGAATCCTCCATATCATTGGGAGCTTGAGAGAACAGAGAGCAAGCAATGAGTTCCACGCTGAGATTTTTGTGTTTTAGGTGTCAGTTATGAAAGAGATGCTAGCAAATTTTAAGGTTTGCTCTGTGTGAAGTTCTAATGGAAATAAAAGGATGAAGACTGAGGAATCCTGTCAAAATACCCCACAAGTAAAAAAAAAGCCATCCATACTTCTCCTTGGCTGCAGCCTGAATGGTGTAGGAAGCATCAGAACACAGCAGGTCTGTTTCATGCACTCACTAGAGCCAGGGAAAAATGTTAATATTTTCATAGAAAACATTTCAAAATATTCTCCCTTCTGCAACAGTTTTTGGATTCTCAGAAGGTTTTTTCTGGTTTATGGACTCTCTTTGCGTTTCACAAGTAAAGGTGGAAGAAAAGACAGCAGAAATGTGGCAAGTGATCTAGCTAGTTAGGTAGGTATCTTGCAGGGACAGGGCAGTAAATATGCCTTAAGAATACCAGGCCTGAAAATTTAGTTTTCAAAGATTTGCTCCCATACACCCAGCACACATCAGCCTTGTGCTGCACTGGAGGCATTTGCACAGTGTGCACAGGGCAGCTCATGGTACCATGTGACACTTTGCTGTCCAGCTGAGAGAATGTGTGTTCCTGCTCCACTGCAAACAGGAGACAGATTTGTCTCCAGTCTGTTCCTTCTTTTGATTTGCATTTATCACCTGTGTGTGTTGAATCGTAACTTAGGTTTCCATTTACTTCTCCTTTATGCTGGTCATGGACAAAGCAGCAGATCTTTGAACAGTTCCCAGTTTTCATTAACAGTTCTCAGCTTAAGTTTCTCTTCCTAAGTAACCATGTCTAGAACTGCTTTAGGCTTTAGAGAACTGGCTCAGTCTTTTCCTTTAATCGTTTCATGCAGTGTTCTGATTGCGTAAGGTAACAAAATTGTGGAGCATTTCTCTTCCTCAGACCTAAAATAGAGCTCCTATTTTAAGTCACCCCTCCTGGGTGCAAGGCTTTCTGTACTTAAAAGCTGATTCTCACTTTTAGATTTTCTTTTAGAGTTCAGCCTTAGATACCTTAGCAAATCCCAACTGAAGGTTGTTTTTTTTTCTTCTGAATACTACCCAATAGATGTCCCAGGTGGTCTGAGCTAGGTAGTCACTGGTTCCTTTCATGATTTTGCAACTGTAAGCCACGTGCATAGGTCAGGTTTGGTGCTCACCAGACCTCTTAGGCACCAGCAGACTGGACTCTGCCCACCACAACATGCAGCACCTTCCCACCCCACTCCTCCTGCCCAGGTCATGCTGCTGCCACAGACACTCAAGTTCTGGTCATGAGACCCACAACCCGTGGCATCGGGGCCATACTCATTAGGTTTTGTTAGTGGTAAACATGGTAGCACTCAGTAGAGCAAGAAAGCAGGTTTGTGGTTTAAGATGAGTAACAGAACTGGAGAATGATGTAGAGAAGTTGAGCTGGAAAGGACACAAACATGTCTTAGAGAACACAGGCATGACTCAGTCACTGGACCCTGAGTGCTCAAAAGTTCTAGCATGTAAAACTAAATAAGAAAGAACTGCTGGCTTTGCCTTGCATCTCCATATCTTGCCTGTCTTTAGGTCTTTTTTATGGTAGCTTCTCCATCAGTTACATGGAATACCAGATGAGCTAAAAAACCTGTGACTTGCAAAAGGCTACTGTCTGCCTCTTAGAACAGAATGTTTTTTGCAACAGGGTAGTCCTTTGCACCATGAAGGGGTAATATGCACTAGAGGGTGATTATTTTCATTTCAGAGTTGTGTTACTGAGGCAACAGTGTAATATAACCCACATTAAATTATGAAGAACTCGAGAAAACTCTGAAAAAAATAATTTCTTAACAGAAGACTTCCTAGTCTATGTTTGGACTACCATTTAAATGGCCAATAAAATTTTGGCCTTAAGCCTGCTTTCCTCCTTCTCCCTCCCCTCCTTATCCTAGTGCTGCAATTTACAGAAGCAAAAAGAGGAAATCTGCTGATGACATTTTTCCAACTGTAGAACAATTTTTGCTTAGTGTTCCCTGCAGTGCTCTTTGCATAACGCTCTCATTTCTAGCAGGAAGAACTGGCTGCTGCAAGACCTGGTGTGCCCATGCCAGCTTTCCTGCAGAGAGCTGGAAGCTGAGGACCCAACTGCACAGGTCTTAGCCAGGGTCCCAGTGAGTTCCCCCTGCCCAGGCTGAACCCTGTGGTCCCACATGTTCACTTTTTTGGGTACTGGATATACTGACAAGGGCATAGATAGCATCTTGTAAGTGATTCTGTTGTGACTGTTGCCTGAATATATCCTGAAGTTATTTCTGCTGATCACAAATCATTAAGGGGATAGGCACACAGCACAGTGGCACTTCCACAGTGATTTCCATCACTTTTCCATCTCTTTTTGCAAGGCATATTTGAGAGTGGAATGTACCTCTAGAAACCATAAGACTACTGGTGTTCAGTGGCCCTGTCTGATAGTAGACAATGTCAGGTTTTTTAGGAGACACTGAAAAACTTCTTGTAAACTAATAGTTTATTTATTTTTAAGGGAAACTAATAGTGACTAAGTCACTGGACCAAAACCACTAATCTAAAGCTGACAAGGTATATTGCATGGACACATCAATGTCCAAATAACAAAAGTCTCCCTCTGCCTGTTATATAAAAGACTTTATAAAGTCAGGACAAATTATAGACAAAAGGGCTTAAGAATTTCAGAGAAAAATGTTTGCTGAATGAAGTGCTGGGTGAAATTACATTAATAAAAATGAGAGGAATGGTCCAAAACTGATGAGCAGGAAATTTGGCTTACTTGGTAAACAACAAAAGAATAATCCTATTTTGCTTATGGCAATTTTGTGTCCATAATTTTATGCCAGGAAGGCTGAAAGGAGTGAGATTTACCTGCATGGCACAAAATGCCCACCATCTGCTGGGTCTTGGGGATTCTTTATGGCATCATTGGACCTTAATTCTCCTAATGCTAAGAGATTCTATGGGCAGACAGAGTTGATGGGAAGGATCCAAAAGATAACCCCATTTCTACTATTTTCTGTTCACTTCTGAATGATATCCAGTATGTCAGGCTCAGGTTACTGTTCCCAGCCTCTCCCTGCTATCTCTTTTTCCTTCTTCAGTTAACTTTTCTCTATTCTTGCCATACGTTTAGTTAGTCTATCTGTCCTAAACTGTTTCTTTTGCCACACTGCTGCACTCCTGCCACCAGCAAGATAACCCAGAGTGCTGCCTCTGACAGCTCAGCACTAGTGCTAAATTTGCCAGGTCTCAGACTGGCTGATAAGGCTTTCTGCTACTTTTTTTCTTTGTCTAGCAGCAAGGTTGGGAGGAAACAGAATAAGAAAAGGATTCTCTTGCTGTTTTGCTGTCCTGTCCTCTCTGTCCTCTTCAGTATTTTTGTCTTGTGTTGTCTGTCCTCAAGAAACTAGGAGTCAGTTTCAAGTAAGAGTAACAAAACTACCTTTTTTTTTTTTTACTGTTCTATTGAAGGGACAGTTAACACACAAAAAGATTCAGGATGAGGGAGTAAAGGAGTCTCCACAAGAACTTGCTGCAGCTAAATGGAAAGGGAACAAGGAGGAGGGTTAACTCCCTTTCCATCTTTGCCTAGGTCTCCAAAAATGTCCAAGTGATTATTACTGGTGATTGTTTCTCAGCACATCATAAAAGAGAAGATCATGTTAACACCTGTGAATCTCTATGCCCAATTGCTTCTGTGAAAAGAACTCAGAGAAAATGTGCCTCCTCTGCTTCTGCCTTCTTTGCTGACTGCCTCCTTGTCATTGCTGCAATCAGTGCACGTGGCAGAATGCACAATTCTGCCTCAACATGATATTTACAAAGGCAGTTAAATGCTCTGGCAACTTCATAAGAAAATTTCTTACCCTCAGATTGTCTCTGATGAAGGGGACAGAACTTCTCAGCCACTAAGTTCTCCTTAATCTTTTTACAGCAATGGAAATTTGGCATTTATACCTTTTTCAAATATCTTCCCTTGAGTCTGTTTCTTTATAGGGAGCACAACTTTTTACTTCCTTTTTCACTGAGTTCAGCTGATGACAAAGTGTAGCAAGGAAGGCTGACTGGAAAATTGGAATTCTGTTTCATTAAACTGCATCTAGTTTCAAAATTTCTGTACGCAGGCGAACGCAATCCATGACCTTTCCACTGAAAACAAGACACAACACTGTGACAAAACCCCCAGAGAAGGCTCACGGTGGCTGCACTCCCCAGCAAAGGGCAAGAGCCCTCTGGAGAGCTTTCACTAACCAGACTGGGGTTGGAAACTTGGTTTTCCATACCTGGTAGAAAGCCAAGGCCTTTCTCTTTGCTTGTCTCTCCTTCCCTCCATATATCATCTGGAGAAACGATTTTGCCAAATTTTGGTGAACTGACATTTCAGCGTTTGCTGCAACAAAATGACATTTTCTGACAAAAAAACGATCTGTCAAAAGACTCCTAATGTTTTATAGTTGAGTGCCCAAAAAACATTCTCTGTACAATTCATTACTGTATAATCTTTTGTGAAGAGAAGCAGCCTCTAAATTTTTCTCTCAGCAGTTGCGCTGAGAACTACACTCCAGTCTTGACGCTTAAGAATCAAGTCTTTTATCCCACAGCTTTGATGACAACACAAATGTAGAAGAAGAAATTGTCAGCACAACATTTAAGAAAACTGAACTGTACAACAAACCCAACTCATAAACAAAAGTTAAACTCACTTTTTCCCCTGAATCTTCTTTTTTTTTTTTTGCAGTATTACTTGTAGGATTTTGCCTGCATTGCTTACCATGGAAAATAAAAAGAACATAATTGCACACAACTGAGCTATAGGTGAATCTTGGTCCAGAGACAATAAAATGAGTTTTCATTGTAGCCTGTTCACCTCTGAGAGCTGAAAACCTACCCTCAAGTGTACTCTAACACGCTTTAACCAGCATAAAATGGAACTGCCACTAAAAACATGGATCTCGCCCTTGAAGCAGTTTATACTTCTCTTTCTCACCTTCTCCTCTTTTCTATATGGTCCCTTCCCACACAAAGAACAGGATAGCTTTAGCTGTTCTTCTCTCTTGGCCTTGTTCACCGTAAGGCTTCTCAAGCATGTATGACAAGAAGAAAGAATGGAGCAGAACTGGGAATGAGTGAGCAGCTGGAGATGGACAGAACAATATCTTATTCCATTGGCAAATGCCAGTTTAAGCAGGACTAAAGCATTTGCTGTTACCTGTTAGTTTCTCCAGGTAAAGTCACCAGAAGCCATGAATTTCCCTATAAAAGTTGGGTTATGGGGAGATCTGGTTTTGATGTCAATTGTCTGTCCATATTTTCAGCAGAACAGAAAGGAAGCATACTCAGGCCATCCTGACAAAAGCCATTTTCCTGAAATGTAGCACATGGCCATGAACTCTTTTAGCAGTACTTGGCACCACCCAGGCCTGGGCTGTATTATATCAGAGGTAACCTGACTGGTGCACACAGAGCAGCGTGTGATGTGCAGCAGAGCACTGGATTTTACTCTTCCATCAGAATTTTGAAGCTCCACATACCTATTATTTCTTCAGCTGTTGGGAGTGGGACTTACATGCTTAAATTCCTCAGTTAACAAACACCCAGACTATTTTATTGACTGAACAGTATTGTTCCTCTAAAAAAAACACACACGCGAGACATAAATGCAGATGAGCTGCTAAGTAATTTCCAATAATTTGAAATACTTCTATTCATATCATGCTTGTAGAGTGTTTTTCATTGGGATACATTTTGCACTCATTAACCAAGATGCTATTCCATTCAATTGGGGCTTCTCTGGTGTATCTTAGAACAGAACTGAAGCCAAGATATGTATCTTACTCAGTTCATTAGACTCTCCAAAGCTGTAGATTAAATAAGCAAGTATGTCACTAAATCTGTTCGGCATTAAAATGATACAAAATGTATTTTTCTTCTTCCAACTAAATAGTTTTCTTCAAATTTGAACCAGATGGAAACACAGTGAGTTATCTGAGATGAGCTCATCTGGACTTCCAAGCGGAATGTCCGACATTTAGTCACACTTCTTGAGATGTGAGTTAGGGTCTGAACAGGGAAATTTTTATCATCTTGTGTTTACTCTTGTGGATAGGCTCATTAGCTTCAATGGACAACAAGAAAAACAAATGATACACACACAAAGTAAGACCATGCAGAATATGCTTCTGCATAAAATCCCTCAAACGTCGTTCGTATTCCCAAGTCCAGCAAACACAATCAGTGAAAACTCAGCATCAAAATTGGTTAAAAACTTGGAGCAGCTCTTTTTTTTTCTATGCCTTCCATTAAAACTATTTTTGCTATGTTTTACTGGGAGATTAGTATTTCTGGGACACACTGACTTGCAAGTCTTTTATGGAACTAGGCATACTGTTGCCATTTGACTAATTAAAAAAAAAAGCAGGGATCTACATTATTCCTTTTAATAGTTATGGAAAAAATTATGAGGGGAATTTATAAATGTAAAGCAGCACATATTAAATCCCCTTGTTTGCAGGATTAAAACCAAATAGTTCCAATGAGAATTCATTCCCACATGGCAATGCTACCAGGAACTACATATGTTTCAGCTGTAGAGTCACTTGCTGTCATCAGGCACACCAAGTGCTGCAGGGAAACTGCTCCTGTGTTGAAGAAATACCTGTCCTTTATTAGCCCAATGAGGCTAGTCTTGCTTCACTGAACTCAGGGGAGCTTTGCTATTGCCTTCACTGACACTGGAATTTTACCTTTAGTCCAGAATCCAAATATGAAATGCATTGAGCTCCTGTGTCTTCAGCAGAGAAAATGAGACCTGAAAGTACTTAGTACCTTCTCTACATTATGCACATCCAATTTTTAGACAGTCTGGTGATGGCTGCTTCAGGCTAATTTACCAGGCTTCCTGGTAAGATAAATTAGCATAGGTGGAACTCCTCTCCGTGAGAATTAAGCTGCTTCTAATATTTAGACTGAACAAGTTTGGTTCTTTATACTGCATTGAACTGGGGCCAGCATACTTTAAATGGGCAGCTCACTCAGCTTCCCATGAGCAAGTTGGAAGAATAAAAAATCTGTATATCTGAGAGACATTTAGCAGCTATCTGCCTGAAAGTTTCTCCAAAGTCTACTATAGATTTTTGCTCCTGGGGTTTATTTTGGTTTGGGTCTTTTATTTCTTTTTGTTTGATTTATTTATTTAATTATTTTGGGGTGTTGATTTTTATCTTTTAAACAGTTCTTATCACAATCCTAATCAAAATGACCTGGGTTTATTCCTCCTATGACTCCTCTGCACTTCAGCAATTAATTATTTTGTATTTATTCTTTCCCTCTTTTGGAAGGAAGACAGTGAAAATATCTGCATTCAAACAAACTTCGGGCTCATAAGACAACTTTCTATCCTGAAGAATTCAGAGGTTTTGTGATTTGTTTTTTTAATCAAAATCAGATACACGAGATCTGATTTGTATTGGCTAAATTCCAATTTATTCCTCTTGCCTAATGTTTCCTCCTGGCTGGCCCTGCATCTTCAGCTGTGTGTAGCCAAGAGGAATCACCAGGCATGGGGATGTTAGTGGAACTTAAACTGAATAAACCTGGGCCTTGGTGCCTTAATTTTATGACTTTCTTTTTTGGTATCCCCCAAATGTTTGACAGAGACTTAAGAGTTTGTAGGCCAAACCTTAGACTATTACTCAAACAGCAAAAGATGAAACAGTATATTCTGAAAAATAAATGAATTTGCACATGAACTCAAAGCTGAATTTATCCAGCAGAGATGTCTCTGTAGGACTTAACAGACACCAGGAAGAATGAAAAATAGCAGGATTAAAAAAAAAAAAATCATACTTACTGGAGCTGTGGACATTCTCAGGATAATTAGTTACATATGTTTTGGTTGTGCCCTAGGGTAAAATAAGTTCTGGGATGAGGTAATAAATAAATTAAATGTGGTTTTGGAAATAGTTATCCCTCACTACCCAAAATGTCCACTGCTAGAAGAATTTGGATACAGCCAGCTCTGGAAATCTGAAAGGACCACAGAAAAAAATTTTATAAGGGCAAAAATATTGCAAAGAAGACACCACAGAAACAGAAGTCAGCACAATCTTGAATGCTGCTGATTGCTGCACTGAGCTAATCTAATTGATACATTTTGGGAAGATTTGTTTGAATAAGCTAGGTAATTTGGAAATGAGGTATATAATAATGCACCCCCACACAGAGTCCTCGATTATTATAGCACCAGATGAAATGCTAACCACGTGTTTTGTTCACATGGGTGAATTCTATAAATACTGAATTGGTTTCCCCTGCCACCACCCATTTTTTTTCCTTTTTCTTTTTTTTAGAGTGGAAAATGTAAATACAGCTTAGTTTCACTTACCATGTTATATGTTAATTTACTATTGTTATTCAGTCTTGCTTTTAGTACCTCGAGAGCAAACTTTTTTCGACTGTGTCCTGCCCCTGTGATGAAATAGAGAACCTGTTTGACCTAGCCACTCTGAGAAGACATATTTTAAGTCCTAGACTGATCACTAGGCTTGTCCTTAGGGCTAATTTCCATTTTCAGTGGAAAAGACAGATTTCAAGGAGTTGACAACATGCTGGAGCTTTATTGGGTCTTGTAGAGGTAAGGACCTATCAGAAAATTTGCTCAAGTCTCCTGAGGTTTGGGTAAATGGAAGGATTTCCTTCTCACAACATGTCTCATCAGCCTCACAACTTTTTCATCAGTTTTCCAGAGGACTTCATAGATCTCTCATCATTTTAAATGTATTCTTGAGTTGGACAAAAATTATTCATACTTAGTGTACAGGGTCGAACACAATTCTAAGTGTCTTTTCTTCAGCTATGCATTTTAGCTCTTTTCATTCCTCCTCCATTAGATGCAGGACAGTTCTGGGCTGGCAGCTCCACAAGAAGAGCCTCCAAAGTAAGGACTCTCCCAGTGGTAAGTAGGAATCAGCAAGTCCTGAAGCTGGTGTGTGTTCCTAATTCCTCTTCAGTATTTTATTAAACAAATGGACAAATCAGGGCCAGGTCAGCTTACCCCTCCTGCCCCTTTGTGCCAATTTAAACCTCAGCCAGTTTACCTCAGCCCAGTCAGAGGTAATGGAAAATTCAAATTACTCCAGCATCCAAAGGATTTGTACTCAGGGACTAGACTTTATCTCTTCTTAGGGAGTTTCCTAGTCTTTGGGTTCTTTCATCAGTAAATTTTAAGAACTAAGTGAAAAGATAAAACAAAAATTAGCTTCCAATTCTGTCTTCACTGTTCCCCCACTTTTTACATTTAGAATACAGATGTAGATGTTTCTATTTTCACTTCTTAACTTTGAAAAAAAATAAAGGGATGCTAGTATTTCATACCTTTAAGCCATTGTTACATGCTAAGGAGTAAAGGGACAACCCAAAAATCCAGTGTTAAAAAATTAAATAATATAAACTGCATTTTCTCATCCTGAAAACTGTTTCAGCTTTCAGTTATATGAGCAACTGTGTGTTCTCAACTGAATTTAGCAACACAACCTGCCTGAAGCCATTGAAAATTATCTTTTAATAGCAATCATTGTCTCTGTTCTATCAGCATATTTCTGAAACATATTTAAGGGTGTTACAAAAATATGAAGTATTGTGGGTAGAGGTAATCTAGACTCTGTGCATCAGTGGGCAGTCAAAAAACACACATTAACCATAGTTGGTGACTAGATTTAGGTCAGAGTAGAGCAATTTTCTACAGGATTGCACTTGACAGTGGTAAGAGGGCAATACTCTTATCACATAAGTAGAACAAGTATCATTCATTCACTTCTTGCCATACTGGTGTGTCAGTGTTTGTAGACCTCGCTCCAAAATCCTGTGTGCTGAGCAGCAGCAATTTGTAGTAACATAACTGGTAGAACTTAAGTAAATCAGGATTCGTAACTGCTAGATAAAGGACTATGCATTGCATCATTCATAATATATTAAATGTTGATAATCATCTTGATCTTTTACAATATCAAATGTAGGGCTTTAGCACAACTCATACTGATTTATTTTTTTTGGCAATCAGAGAGCTGCTGCTGTAGTTGCACACCAGACTGGCATTCAAGAGATGTAGGGATAGCCACATGTTTCCTGTGTGACTTCGTATAAATTGCTTAATCTCTGTTTCTCAATTCCTCATCCATGAAAGAGAATTATTACCTTTTGCCACAGGAATGTGTATTAAAACACATGTGTTAATGAGCAGGTACAATGGCAACACAAACTCTGCAAAATGGCACTTAGGAAAATGTCAGTATGAAGTGAAACTAAACAGTGAAAGCTCTCTGTATTCATACTTGTAATTCATTCCTGACTTCAGCCTACTCTACATTTTACCCCACTGGTAAAGCTTTTTTCATTTTCTGTTTAATTCCCTGGAGAACATTGCAAAACTTCTGTGTTTATCTAGATAGTATTCTATCAGAATAATGTTTTAGCTATTTCTTTCAACAAGTTGTGGATAAAATAAATGAAAAACAAGCAACAAAGTAGAGGATCATCAAAGACTATTTACATCAGAAATGAACTATCACGTGAGGAAATAATCCCACAAAACTTTATGTCCTTCAACAATCTTTGCCAGTCATAAAACTAGTGTTGAAAATTTGTCCAATGTGAAATTCAGACATGTTAGAGATGAACTGTAGGTCATTTGATAGGTAGAAAACATGGAAATGGATTATAGCAATGCTTCATTTAGGACCTTTCATTAAAAAATGCTCTGGTTATGTCTTGAGTATATTGGAGCAACTCTTTCCATGTCGGGTAAGGGAGATGGGGAGGCGAAGAGTGAGGGATGATGTAAGATTGCACAATTGCTCCACGTGGAGTGAATCTGCTCTAGCACTGAGGAACAGTTTGAGGAAGCTGGGAAATGGAGAAGGGTGTGGCTGCTGAAACCATGTCTCTCAGAGCCATAACCACATGTTTAAAATAGCATTGAAAAAATACACTGTGGCCCATCTTTGTTGGTTTTGAGTGCAGTAAGCTTTCTACATAACTCCTTTAAAACAAGCATGTATACACAAGGAAGAATAGGAGTCATCAGTGGCATAAAGCACGTCCTTAATTTCTGCACTCCTCTCAGTTCTAGGTAAGAAGGAACTCCCAAAGGCAAGACTTCATGTAGTTATTGCCTAACTGAAATATCCTCTCTAGTGATGCACAGTGACAGAAAATATTTATTATTGATTCCCTAGAAAATGAAGGAACAGAAAACAGGGAAAATATTTATAATTAAAAACTGTATGGGCTTGAGCATCATGAGTATAGCTAGGTCACAGTCAGGAGGAACATAGTATTCTGGTAACATAAGTATCCAGTTCATTTTTTTTGCAGAAAATATTTCTTTAAGGCAATTCTAAAGGAATAACAAAGAAAGCCATGCAACTAAAAGCAGTAACTTCACTAAAATATCTTCTAACCTGTTCCTTAAAGAGAGGGGAAGTGAATATGGAACTACTACAGTCACAGGTACCATTTGATTTTGACAAAATGCTTCAGGGGACAGTAAAATGACAGAATGAAAACAAAAGAGATCCTCAGAGTGATCCATCTCAAATCAAGTCCAAAGGCCCTTATGTCACTTGATGCTAGCCCCTATTCAGAAGGCCCTTTCCAGAGGGAAGCAGTCCCACACGTAGCAGGCTGAGTCATTTCAGAGTAGCCACACAAGAAACCTCTTTTCTGCTTGCATAACAGTTCATTTTTATTTTGATTTAAACTGGGAGGTGATACCAAGGCACGTACACTGACACGACACTGGGATTTGAGGTTTTCATTGCAAGGACTCAGTGGGGTGGTTTGATCAGTTACTAGAGTAAATGGAGTCCTGAATCAACAGGTACAAGACAGCACGTCAAACAACAACAAATATTTTCATGCTTGGTCTCAATGTTGTAGATCTTTCTGTTCTGAACACAGACTTTATGTGTTTGTCAAAGTCACAGGATCAAAGAATGGTTGAGGTTGGAAGGAATCTCTAGAGGTCATCTGATCCAAGCAGGGGCCTGCTCAACCAAAGTCACGTAGGGCCAGTTGCCCAGGACCATGTCCAGGTGGCTCTTGAATGTCTCCAAGGATGGAGACTCCACAGTCTCTGGGCAAACTGTGCCAGTGTTTGGTCCCCCTCACAATGAAACAGTATTTCCTGATGTTCAGAGGGTCTGTGCCTTGGGCAGCACTGAAAAAAGGCTGGCCTCATCCTCTCTGCACCCTCCCTTAATATATTTGTATATGCTGCTGAGAACCCCCTGAGCCTTCTCTTCTCCAGGCTGAACACTCCCAGCTCTCTCAGCCATTCCTCATAAGATACATGCTCCAGTCCCTACATCAAATCCATGGTCCTTCACTTCACTCTCTCCAGTAGCAGTTTTACAATAAACCTCTTCATAACTGGCTAAACTGAGGAAGAACTGTATGTATTTTTTTGCATTCTGAGAAAGATGCATTGGCCGACACCAACCTTGTGTTGTGTTGGAAGTGTCATAACTTAGTTCATATAACATGGTGCCCTCTCAATCTCCTGCTTCCAGCTTTGCACACTGTGGAATCTTTTGCAGAGGAAAACTGAGATAATTTCACAGCTGAATGGACTTCATTGTAATCAAATAAGCTTTCCTGAACTTTCAAATATTTTGGAAAACTTAATTTGGCTGATTGACTTTGCTTTCATCCGAGGCACTGGTATCCTGCGCAGTAGCAGGGATAGGTCTCTGGTTTTCCCTCCTGTGCAGGGTTGGCCAGTGATGTGTGCCTGCTGCACCATGCCAGGGCACATGCATGGAGAGGCTCTGCCCTTCCCACCTGCAGCACAAACCCCTGCAGCTCTGTGACTCTGCCCAGGGTTCACAGGCACCACAAGTGTGCAGCTGTTTGAGGTCTGCTCTGTTGTCAGATATCTACTCCCTTTTGCCTCTGGGGAAAAAGGAGCAGGTCAGGTTCAGTCTCTTACTCTGCCTGTCCTGGGCCACGTGGCCACATCTCTACACCACCTGTGGAACGGCGCAGTATGGTCCAGGGGAGAGCTGAGCAAGTGGGATGAGGTCTGGGCAGTTACTACTTCAGATCCCCAAAGCAGTTCTGTTGCATTTACACACTATTGGGTTGAAGCTGTTAAGCACAGATTTCAGTTAAAGATGAAAAAGACTGCAATAAGCTCCTGGAAAAAAAGTGTAAAATCTCCTTCACACAAGGTTTATAATGAGAAGTTAAAAATTATCTGTCATGAATGTGTATGGATACCTGATCCTGCATCAGTGCAGGGCAGTTTCAGGTCCAAGTTTCTTTCCACTCGACCATTTCTACAACACCTAGCTAAGAGCTTCCTTTCTCCAGTGCCAATGAGTTCTTAGGTTGAAATACTCCAGCAACAGCTTCTTTATTGCACAGCCATGCATAGGCCAGTGGAATCTGAATAAAAGCACTTCCAGCACTACTGCTTCTAGTTTCTTCTGACTTGTCCCATATGGGCAGCACATCAGGGTGGCATCATGTCCCCAGGCTCACACAGCAATCCCAACCTGCCAACACCACCTCACTGATGTTGCTTGAGCCTACACTATCCTTCTTATACAGAGAATCACATTAGAGACCATTTCACTCCTCTTGCACCTGTTTCACCTTTGCCTTGATTTATTGATCATATATCAAAGTTCAGGGAGGAAATATACTACTTTACAAACTTTCCATGTCATCTTATAAGTTTCTATGCATATTGACGTGTCATTACAGAAAACACAGTTAGTTTTGGGAAGCTCACAACTAATTCTGGCCTGGTAATCAGATAAGAATATTGCAGGAGGGAAGGTCTACCAGATGCTCCAGAGTACTTTGAAGACTGATTGCATCTATTTTTTTTTGTTTAGATTGAGCTGACTTTAGATTAATTAGAATTGCTGTTAATAAACAGTGAATGACTTTATGCTGAACGTTGCTGCCAGTTACTTCATTTAACTGTGCTCACAGTGAGAGTATTAAAAAGATCTTATGGGAATCATTACATTCTCTCACTGTAAAAGGATTTGTTCATGTTTATCTTATGTACTCTTACTGCCAGTTTAGGCGTTCAGCTTTTTAAAAGCTCCCTGTCACTTTCTTGGCCTGACATTGCCTATTCTCAACCAGTGTCACCACCCTCTTACCCAAAATGTGTACAAAGGCTTCCATTCACAGCTGCAGAATGCTGCCCTTTTTATTAACTAATTGTATTATTACAGTCACTACTACAATACTATTGTAGTAGTCCCAGTGTGTGTTATCATAGTAACATTTCTGATATGCAAATAAAATAAATTAATATCACAGCCTGAAGTGGTTACAGCACTTCCTTATGATGCTCTGGTTAGGACCCAAACCCTGGGGCAATTACATCTGTATTCTCACACTCATGCTGGCTCTGCTGTCTTGGGTCAGTCTTCAAACATCTGCATCCTTCAGTTTGATCATTTGTGAAACAGAGACAATGACACCTTTGTCAAACCTTCATAATGTTTGTGAAAAGCTTTGAAATACTGAGTTTAAAAGACACTAGCAAATCCCACAGTAAAGACCTTCATTTGTTTGACTGTGTCACACCTAAGATCTATGTGATCAGCAGGTCCAGCTCTAAGGGGCCTGGTGACAGAGGAAGAAAAAATCCCAGACTGTAGGCATGGTAAAAGATTAGAAACAAAAGATGTCCACAAGAAGCTTGCACCTGGTATTCACTGGGATTTTCTTTAACTGTCCCAGAGACCTTATAGACTTGTGCCCAGGGTAGCTGGATTGAGGGAAACCTGATCCCATCCTGCACATACTCCAACCTGGCCAGCTGTGAGCCAGCTGTGCAAGCCAGGTAACTATGTCCAAGCTGAGATACCCTGTGTTAGCATGGGCTAGAGCTTTCAGGTAGGAGCTTGGCCATATTCAGTTAAATCAAAGGACTATTGGGCCATCTACACCAGCACAAATACACCTGAATATATTCACTATATTCCCCATCTCCAGACACATGGTTCTTGTTAAACCTCTTACTGTAATAATTTTGCATCTCACAAATACTAGGTGCCTATTTTCCTCTGTTCACAAATTCACTTCCCCACAGTCCTTGTTCTTTAGGAAAGGGAATTGTAGGTTGCTGCATCAGAAGGGGCACATGGATTCTCAACAGAGAAGACAAAAATGCATTTTGCCTTCCTTTGGATGAGAGGTCAGACTCTTTCTCTCATTGGAGGGGAGGGCAAAAGGCAGAGGTAAGACAAAGACTGAGGGTAGAGCCCTCATTACTCATCCTGACATTGGAAGAGGCCCTAAGCTCAGCAACTCCTGCTCATCCCTGCCAAAGACCATGGTGACAAGCCAAGGAGCAGGACCTCCAACAGACCAAGCAAGTTGCAGAGCTATTTTTTTGCTGCCACTAGACATCTGCCACCCTTGACAATGCTCTGCTTTGCCTGTGTTGGCAGCTGGCCCCAACTGGAGGCCTCTGCAAACAGCACTATCTGTTCCCAGTGCCCCCCAGCTCTCCTGGTGTGAGCCCTGGAGCACTGGCAGTCCAGGAGCTGTTGCTGTCCTTGTGGTCTAAACCTTTGGCTCTGACAGAACTTAATGCCAACTTCATCTGAGAAGGGCTTTAGAAAATCTGTGCAAGCAATTAGGGGATGAACTGCCTCCAAGGAAACTTTCTCTCTAACCCTTATTAGTAGTTAGAGGTTGGCCACAGAGCAAGTAGCTTTACATTCTCAGACTTACAGACACCATTATGATGGACGTCCCGACAGGAGCCAATTCAAAACAGATACACAGTGCTTTGTTTGGTCATGTGGGTGCACTGGTTTGCGTGAGGTACTAGCTCTGCAGCTCCACACTGGATTGACGTGGCTTTATCTTTTCTAAGCACTGGTATTTAAGAGATTAAAGAAGAATTTTTTTTTTAAATCTGAAGCTAAAATAACTTGATTTTGACAAGACTTCAAATTGCCCTGAAACCAAATCCAGACAAACATTTAAAAATGAAATCTGTTATGAAAAATAATTTATTTTTAGGGGGTTTAAACATATCGCTATTGACGTCTCCTGCAGTAGTGTAGCAGTGCTGTCTCACAGGGCATGTAATGTTGTTGTACATTGCTCTCAATATTCTATGAGCTGATTCTCAAGTTTTATTTTATATAGGGACAGCTGTGTCTAAGTCAAGGCAGAAACTCTCTATTTTATGGATTGGGAGGTCTTCTGTTTATACCATGACACACATTTTACACAATATTTCAACAGAATTTCCATTCCACAGGAAGTTTCAGACTGTTTTCATTCTGAAGGAGGGCAATTTGCAGAGTGACAATATTTTCCATGACAGGGATATCCCAACTTTTAACTCATTCCTGTCCCTAAGCAAGGAACTGTGTGGGTGACTCCTTCCATCTCACTCCCAGCTCCAATTCAAACCCTGTCACTTCCATCATTACTTACTGTTGCTTTTCAGCCCAGGGTTTATGTCTCTGAGGTTAGCACATCTTATTCTGAGCACAAGACTAGGAGGAGTCCATAAAATGAGCATGCCATTTTTTGAAGGTGTCTCTTTTTAGACCAGAATCACTCTTTAAAGCCAAAGTCACAACCCCAGATTTAATATATATTACCTGTAACCAAGCCCTGCATTTTCCAAGTCATAAGAGTTATTATGAACTGGTCTTGAAGGTAGTTGGGTCCTGAGTTGTGCAACTATTTTGCAGATCTTTTTTATTTGCATGAACAGCTTCATCTTTAATCATACTTGCACCATATGCAAAGTCTTGTTTGCAATTCACAAAAATTATTAATTGACAGCTTAAGCTGCACATTTCCTCTATTAGTCACATTTCTTGGAGGCTTCTC
>NW_008693231.1:37839-39309 GCF_000695815.1 Acanthisitta chloris | reverse complement strand
TGCTGTGCAGTGATTAATTGTGGGAATCAAAAGGTATGTAAAACACATAATTTAAGACCAAACTCAACATAGAAATTTCCCTAGCATAAACCTCAAGCAAGCAGTAGAGTTCCTGAAAGTTTACATTGCTGCAAGCTTTTTCAGTGTTTGAAGATAATGTATTTTCAGCTTGTCCAATACCAAATGGACAACAGGAGTTTGAGAACTTTGTGTAGGGACTAATGACTAGCTAGGAGGAGCTGATGGCTCAAACACAGTTGAGGGCTATTCTTTGTGGGCAGTCATTAATTTGCAGCCAACACCCAGTGTCAGAGTTGTTACTCTTATGAATTGTTGTTGAAAATCCTGTCTATGAATGTTTTTAGTGTTAGGTAGTTACAGTCAGCACGTATGGGGCATTTCTAAAAAAATTAATGCTTTGTATGTTAGGCAGATTTCTTATGTCAGCTCTCCCCATGGCTCTCATTTGATAATATAATTTTTTTGGATTATGCGTCGTGGTTTGTGTTCTTATACATTCCCACTACAGGACATTTAAGACACATCTATTGATTTTCAACAGCTTTCCTGTCTGTTTGTGAGTGTGTGTTTGTGTGTGTGCCTGAGTGAGCTTTATAAGGGAGTGTATTGCAGAAGAGAAACTCCATGTTGATACACCTGACATGACTTGTAAAAGCCAAAGGAAAAATTTTAGGCAAATCACAAATGAAAGGGAAAACCTCCCAGGATGTTTCAGGTTATGTGAATATACAAGAAAAGGACAAATGAAGGTAGAGCAAACTGCTGCCAACAGCCACACCAGCAGGGTATTTTTAAGTGAATTGCAAACACAGACACATTCCTGTTGGACACACTGCAGGCTGCTCTGGGATGGGTACAGGGCTGCTAAAAACGTGCAAGTTCAAAGAACTATGGGAAGCTCAGGAAAATGATGCTGGCATGTGAAGTAGTTTTCCTGTCAGGCTTCAATTAAAACTTTGCCAATGATGATCTATATCTATTTTTATGTGTTGTATGAAATGAAGATGTAGTTTCCATCCCATTTTCAGTAAAAGCCTATTTGCATCACGTAAGTCATCATTACAGAAGATGTTAATATGACTTCCTTGTTGGGGAAGCCAAGACCTAAAGGACTATGAAAATGAAGTTTCCTTTTCCTATTAGAGTTGTTTGCTCCAGGTTGAATTGGAAAGATATTGGTAGTGAAGCACAAAAAAATATTCCTGTCCTATGTATGTCTCCCTAGTGTCTCAGCAAGCTTAGGTAACAACTTTCATGACCACAATATCCATTTTTAATGGTCATTTTAAGGAAGGAAAATCTATTTGCTTTTTTGAATATGACTACTAAAGCCAGAAAGCAGACATATAAAAAAGAGAGCACATGAACAGCTGCAGATGTTATCCAAGCAGCTAAAATTCAAGTGTGAGCTTTTTCTTCTAGACCTCAAAACCTGCCAGAGGACATCCT
>NW_008693231.1:25659-37814 GCF_000695815.1 Acanthisitta chloris | reverse complement strand
AACCCATAGGTTCTGATGGGGTTTTCTGAAATAAGAAAACCCCCAATTAGGGGTAGGAGGACTTAGGAGTCCTACCTGGATCAAGGTTCTGTAAGAACATATCAGTCTCCAATATGAGCTTATTAGTAATCTTGCTTCACAGAGTGCTTTCTCTGAGGGCAGAACATTTTAGAAGCAATAGATTGCTCTGTAGGGGGAAACTTTTATCTTCGGCACATGGAAAACAGAAGAGTCAGAGAAAGAGGTAAGGAAAGAGTTTAATTGTCAGATAAAACTGGGTACTTAACCCACCCTTATAAAACATAGAGACAACCACGCAAATTTGAGAGTTGTATATTTCCAGGATACAGAAACTGCCTCATCTGCAGATGCAACAGTGTATTTTATGCACACCTGTTTGACTGCACAACAGCTCAGATTCTTGGTCTTGCAATGAACTCTTCCTAAGCAGGTCCCTGTGCGTAGGTGCATTTTTTTGATAATGTAGCCTCTAAGTCTTTCTTCAGAATAGTTTTACAGTTTCCATGAACTTTGCTCAAAAATGTGCCAAAAGACTTCCAAGTAACAAACATGCTTTTGCAATTTACTGAAACTTTCCCCTTGTGTTCCAGAGAAGCAACCTCCCCATTACTCACCAGAGAGACACATGAGCCAAGGAGGAAGGAAAGGGAATCAGCTAGTAAAAACAGGCAATTCCCTTCTTTAGTGTCTACACTTAGTCATTAAATAAAAAATAGAAGTGAAATCCAAACTTTTTTTTCCAAATGGGTCATTGCTTCAGTGGAGATTGAATAGATGAGGACTATTTGTATCTTGATTTTGATCAGGACTTCTGGTAATCAGTTTCTTTTTGCTGCACTTCATACTGTAGCCCAGGGGCTATTGTGCATTTGAGGTACTCTGCATCCTTCCAAAGGAATGCAGTCTCCCAAGTATATCTTTTTACACTTCTTTAAATGACCAGTGAGCTCTATTACCCAATAAGCAAGGGGGTTGGGGTATTTTTGCCAGATACTAATTTTACTTAGAAAAAAAACCTGAGTCAAGGCCAAAGCACAAAGTTCATATCTAAATCAAATTCACTTTCCTCTAAAGATAGAGTGTGTTGTAGCCTGAGGTTTCCAGCTGCCTCTTCTTAAAAATGGACATTTACAAACTTGAAGTGTTGAGCCTGCTTGGGTTCTAGGCTTGGCTCAGCTGGGAATTGTAGTTTTTGCAAGTTATGTTACATGGAAAGATAAGCACAGGAGATTATAATGTCCCTTCCAGCCTCAAGAATATGGCAGTCAAGAAGTTGAATTTTCAAAGGAAAATGTCAGTTGATACATGATGAAATGGTAATTCCTGTTCATTTCCCACTACAATGTATTCCAGGCCCAAGGGTGACATTCAAACTTTACTTCCTGCAAGACAGTACTGTACTTAGTAACGCACTGTGTAGTATGAGTTGTACACTTGTAACCTACAAATCCCTCCTGCAATTTTTCAAGAGTAGACAGTGGTAGGTAGCAAATCCCTAGCACATGAGTCCTTTTTCTTGATTTATTCTCTGAAACCTTTCTCCACAAGATCACTGGAAAGATTTTCGGGGGTGGGGAGGGGGTAGCTCCCGTGTGCTTGCTATATCAGAGTGTAAAAATCCGTAAAATAATCAGTGTTACATTGTCAGGGAAGCACACTTTCCATGCATCCTGGCCAGAGCAAATTCTGAAAGGCTTTCTGGTGCCAAAGCAGTTGAATCAAATTTAAAAAATGGATATATTTAGCCATCCCTCCAGATCTCAGTTTCTGAGTATCATCTGGCTGCAGATGGAGGTGCAGAAGGACTCACAACCATAGGTCAAGTTATTGTAAATCAGCTGGAGTCCCAGGAAAGACCTGGCTGCACACTTTTAATTTGGCCAAACACAGGGTAGTGTGGCTTAGTTTAGGCATATTTCCCTGCAGGCAAAGCTGCATCAAATTGCCTTACATTTTCCGTGGGCTAAAAGCATTCACACTGGATTTACCACATCTCAGCTGACAGATGGCAACTTATTAAACATCAGTATGCTGATGAATATTTTGAGCCCACAAGATTTCTGAGACTTTGAAAAGGAATAATTCCTAAAATATGCCACACAGCTTCCGCCTACACTGCTAGCCATGCATTTGCAAATGCTTTGTGGGTATAAGGTGCCACATTTGCAAAGCCAAGCAGACGTGGCACTTCTGTCCCTCTCCCTCCTCCCTCCTGCTTTCACAAATTATCATCCTATTGAAACAAGCAGGCTATTTGGCACAGTTGTAAGCATGGTTACATAACAAAGCCAAAAAAAGCAGCTCCCACAAATCCAAACCACAGATTAAGTACAGTTTTAGAAGATAATATGTACAGTAGTGACAATGAGAATTAATGCCATGAGAAGGAACAACTCTCTGGCTCCATTGCTCGCAATAATTATGTTTAAAGGCTCATATGTAAATATTCCAAAATACAGTAAAAATAGAGTATAATAGTCAGGATGGCATTTTCAATTAGTATCTCTTTCCCACACCTACAAGCTCACATGTGAGGTAAGCAAAGTAACCTGTACTGGGCCTTCCTTCATTAACTTCAGAGGTGTCTCTGGAAGCAGTACTAACAGCATTTTGTGTTTATATCACAAAAAGGTGATGAAAGAAGGAAAATGAAGAAAGGCTATAGGCTTCAGAACTAGTGTGTCTTGAACTTTTCTGGAAGGGTCAAAAAGTGCAGCTATAGAGTCTTAAGAAGTCTTTGCTGGCCCAGATACCATTTTACTCCTATCTCAGACACATGTTTCAGAGGCACATCACAGCCACATTCTTCTGCTTGTGGGTACTGAGCAACAAGTGTTTGGAGATATTTGGTAGGTGAAACGTAATTTTTCTCATATCATTTGGGAAATGCTTCTCATTACTACCTTTTCTAGCAGTTTGTAATGAGTCATGAAAGAACTGGCTGGTAATTAGACAAGCTGCATGCACGGGGCTCCTGAAGCATGTATCCTCCAGCAGAACTTGACAATCACCTAGAGCTTCTTCACATTTTTTTGTAACTTTGCATTATCATCACTAATGAGGCCAAGAAGGAAAACTAAAAACTATGGGCTTTGCTGAGTCACTGAGCACTGGAACAGATTACCCAGAGAGGTCATGGATTCTCCCTCACTGGAGGTATTCAAGATCCATTTGGACACAATCCTGAGCCATGTGCTCTAGGGTGGCCCTGCTCAAGAAGGGAGGTTGGACCAGATGACCCACTGTGGTCCCTTCCAATCTAACTGCTTCTGTGATGCTGTGATTCTGTAATAGGAACTAGAACAAGAATGACATGACTTTGGCTACACTTGAATGGAACAGTAGTTGAGAATACAATCTGAGAAAAGAACAAGAACTTTCAGATGCTATAAATCGTGATATTCACAGGCTTAACAAAGTTTCACACATGTCTTGTGATTCTGGCCTATTATGTGTATTTATTTTTGAGTCCCAATGGTTGATGTAGGAAAAAGTCCACAGCTACCATTTTATAAAATACTTGATAGATCTGGAATTGATTACGAATGACGAGAAACAGAAATGAGTTTCAGGCATTCCATAAATAGAGTAACAGTTCTCATTTAAAACAAAACAAAACAACTCCACTCAACAAATGAAGCAACCTATCCCCCCAAGCCTAAAGCTAAGTTGTGGTATATGAAGCACAAGAACTAATTCCTTACTATTGCACTAACAGTTGCCTTAGATGTGTAGGCAGGTTGTGTTTGGGTAACGACTAACCAGCCTCATCCAGGACATGATTTCTGATGTTTTTTGAGTCTGCACAATTCTTTGTCTGTAAGAACAATTCACAGAATGAACAAATAGAAAATAGAGGGTGGCTGCATAGTCATTTTAGTCCACAATCTTCTACCGGACGGGAAGGCAATAGGAAAGTACAATCTGCAAGGTTTTCACTGGAAGTGGTCAAACAGAGAAAGCACACTGGCTGAACAAGGTGCATGTGCTACAGATCTTACATATAGGATTGAACCCCTAGGAGTGGCTGTTCAAGTGAAATCAGTGTACCACTTTTCTGGTTTGATCAGGACTCTCAACCCAAGTTTCACCACTGCTCTCTCAGTGCTTTGGAGCTTTCTCACCAAACAGGTCTGCTTCGAAAAGGAAGCTCCTTTCAGGAAATTTCACTCACCTTAGGAGAATACAAATACTCATTTGCAATGCCTTAACCATCAGCCCAACTACTTGATGCTAATTCTCATCAACATGTAAATTCCAAACTGCCCACATTGATAGGAAGTTCACCACAGTTCAGAGATGGCTCAAGACCAATGAATCAGACAGACAGAAATCACTCTTTAAAAAGTGTAGCACAGTTACAACCAGAATAGTTCGTTCACCACACAAAACAGCTCCTCAAGCCAGGGAGTTTTATTAAGGTGTTATACTGAAGCCCTGGAATCTGTGAAGAATCATCTAGATACAGAATTGGTAAAATCAAGTAAACCCACACTGGAAAAAATGCTCCATCTTTCAATAGATACCATTACCATCCATATGGCAAATCTAAAGAAAAGTGTTAAAAAATTAGAGCCATAAAATATGAAACAGTTTTGTGGCTTTCTGTATTGAAAACAAAGCAGATGAAGTTTGCCTGCCAAAGATGGACATAGTCAGTGCCTCAAGTTGGAGAGAATTACCTATCAAGCTCCTTGAAAAGTAAGCAGTTTTTCCACTACTCAGGAAGGAAACGCTATCCCCTGATGATGTCTGCAATTGCCATCTCATTTCTGGGCAAAACTATTAAAAACACAGTAATCAGAAAGTGCCAACAGCATACAAGTGCCAGTTTTCTGGAGGCCTCGCAGTCAGGGTTCACATCAGGACACAGAATGGAGAGTGTCTTTGCTGCCACTCAAGCCACTGCTAACTTAGAGAAAACCCTGGTACTCCCATATAGAGCCATATGCAGGGGTGCAATAAGCCTTGAAATGTTGGATAGAAAAAGAGGTGACCCTGCCTGTGGTACCTGAAATATCTTGTTGGAAGCAGAGCTCAGAATGGTATGTAATTATATCTTCTGTCCAGGCCTTCATCTGCAGGGTCACACATATTATCCTTTTTCTTTAATCGCTGCTAGATACTCCAAGGTGACAGAGGCATAGCTGATAACACTGCAAGGACAGTTATTATCAGCAGTTACAGCTAGTACTATTATTGAAAAGAAAGAACAGCAACAGGAATTCAGCATGGCTGGCTGGCTCACGCTGAACTTAAACAAGACTGAGTCAGTGTGGGTCAGACTGGGGACAATGCTTTGAACTGCATGAAAACACTCCTGAAACCTTCAGAGTTGAGCTATCACAGTCATATGGTAAAGCAGAGTACTGACTGATGCCCTGCTAGGTATGGATGGCTAGAAATCATCTCTTTATTCCTTTGCTCTGCTGGAAAACTTGTTCCTTACTCCTTAGTGAAAATCAGCCCATGCCTTGGTCAGATCCAAATTTAGGCAGCTCCATTTGTAGCTAAACAACTTTTCAGCACTAGCACACTCCCCCTATCCTCCCTCTCATGGACCCAGACCACTGTGTTGAGATGCCCTTCCAGAAGCTTTGGAAGCTGGTTTGAAAACTTGCTCCTAGTTTCTAAAGCAGTCAAAGGACTAAACTCAACAAGGCTCTGCATCTGCTTTATCCTCTGGGACAATGCAGTCAATGCATCAAAAACCTCCACTGCATACAGATCTTGTCTCAAATAAAACCCAAACAACTTTCCTGCCCTGCAAAGACTCTACCCTAAGCACTTTTTTTTTTTTTTTTATTGAGTATGGCAATGCACCAGAAAAAACAAGAAATCTACCAGGCACTTTGCTAATTTTGAGAGATAGCATTTGCACATTGTGGTGATAAGCAGTGATACTGATCCCATAAATAGATAAGCTCAATATTGAGGAGGAATAAAAACAGGAATATAGGCAGCCAGGTAAAAGAATGAGGGCAACTAGAACAAGAAGATAAACATGGGAGAAGTTGAAGGAAAAGGAAAGATTTTTTTTTTACCCTTGTGGAAAGAAGGTGGTCAAGAACAGAAAGGCAGAAGCACAAGCTTATGAAAATGGATTTCTCAGCTTGGTGTCCTAAATACTGCTATGTTTTGTGGTGCATATCATGAAGTTTAACATTTCCAGTAGGAAACTTGGATAGTGCCCTATCACTTTTAACATGGGCCATCCTAAAAATAAAAATACAAGAGCAACAACCTGTGTATCTAGGTCAGAGTAAATGGGACATTTTTGTGCCATTCTGGTGATACAGAGCAGCTGGAATGGACCTTGAATATGTCACCATGGTTTGACAACCTAGAATCTAAACTGACTTTCCCTCTTTTCCTTGTATTTTCTTTTAAACAGTCCCCCAGCAGTTCTCAAGAGGTGCTCCTCCTGCACACTGTATACTAATCACCATTTGCGTGCTCCTCAGAACGAAGCACTGACTTCATTGCGTGGAAAGTCTTTAAAAAAATGTGGAGGTGTGTGTGGGGGAAGTAATTTCAAGAGATATTCCAAGCCCCTCCTTTTCCCTGGCTCCGAGGAGTAGTTACTCATCTGGAAAAAGAAACAACGCTGCTATTTTAGTGTGGCTTAGGACCTTGGGCCTGGTTTCATGTTTCAGATTAATGCTTTCTGTGCCTTTTGGAAATTGAGAATAGCAAAAAAAGCCAGCCTTCAGAGAGAGCTGCATCCTATAGATGCAAGGCATTCTGGAGACATGTATGACTTGCTGCCCCTTTCCTATTTTCCTGCGTCCTATTGAGACACATAGCTATTTTTCCTCCCACTTGAATGAACTTCTAACCTGCATCTACAAAGCCACATCTGTTCTTCCTGACCCTCTGTCCCCGGTCTCTGGTTGCTCTGTGATGAACACTTAGTATACTTTGTTGCAACATCACTAATAGAGCAAAACAGACTCAACCAAACAGTTTAGAAATGAAGCACCAACATGAGCCACATCCAGTCAACTGAAAATCTAGTCTTATGGTAACTTATCTTACCTAAATCTAGTCCTGGTGGGGCATGTCTGGCAGGAATCCCAGATCTTTAAAAAAGGAGCTGAAATGCTTTCTTCAGTTTATTATTTAGTGTATCAACAAGCAACATGTAAGTGCTTCAGTTATGGTTCTACCATTTTGTATATTCCAGTGTGGTGGTCCAAGAACATGGACACAGCAGGGCAGTGGTGAGATGCCACCCAAGGAGAACTTTGACATAACCCAACATTCTGAGGAACAAATCGAAGCAAGGGACCACTTCACAGAAACAAGATGGCCTGAGACCAAAGTTTGGAATGGGAGAAAAATTCCCAGATTGTGAGAACTGAATAAAGAATAAAAACATCCAAAAGCAACATGATCAGGGATTATCAGGAGCTGAGGAAAAACATATTAAAACACTGACTCAAGTAACTTGTCTCTCCAATACAGTAACTCAGAAAGAAATAAACTATGAACTCTGTGAGTACCTGTATCCTCATTTCCACACCTTTGAAGAATTATGGAAAGAAATGTATATAATTTTAATAGCATTCTTCAATCTGTCTGCTTCTTTATTTGTATATTTTAGAAATGGTTTAACATTAACATAGGAATTGCCACACCTGCTCAGACACAAGGTCCATTTAAGCCAGGGCACTTCCATTTAAGTGTCCAGCAGGAAAAGTTTTAGCAGAGGGCATGAGAAGCCTCACAAAAGGAAAAAAAAAGCCAGATGTGGCATACTTTTAGCCTCACTTTCCACCCCAGCTCTCCATACACTCCCTTCTTCATCACTTAATAAGATAGATGGATCCTTTTCAAAAGTCTGAGTGCTCTTCAGTATATCAACAATAAGAATCTGTACTGCTATAAAATTTTTTTCAGCAAAAGCAAGACAGTTCATTAAAAAAAGCATGAGAAGAATGAATTCCCAAAGCTGTGGGTAGGACATTCACCTATAAATCCCACATACACAGTTGCCAGCAGTAACAGATCATAGCAACTAGACTGTGCAGCATCAGATCCCACTGTCTGCCCTCTGCTGAGAGTATTATACACCAGGTGATTGTCTCTGTTTGTGAAGTCTGGAAATGTTTTCAATACTGCAAAAGCAGACACACAGACACACCTCAGGTCTACCATATGTGTAGAACACATACAAGGTTCTGTAAATTTCAGAGTTCTGAATAATTCTGGCATTGTGTGTTTTGCTTTTGCTTTACTCAGGTAAGTCTATATTTTATAGGGAAAGTAGGAAAGTGAAATCTCATCACTTCAAATAATTCATACTCCAATAACTCAAATAATTCAAAATGTTTCATTGATCTCTAACAGGCTGCCTAGAGATGGTCACAAACACTTCTACAAAACTTTGCATATTGTCACATTCTTCCTCCAGGTGCTAAAATATGCAGAGGTGAAAACTGCCATCCCTTAGCTCCTTAACAGCGAACAGAAATCAGTCTCCAAGAAAACCAAATTATCACTCTCTTTTCCTTATGGAAAGCCACATAACTCACTCACAGCAACAGGGTTAGTTCATCACACAAGTATATAAACATCTCCCTTTCTTTCTGATGTACAGCAACAGGGTTAGTTCATCACACAAACATCTCCCTTTCTTTCTGATGCCTTGCATCCAAGCTACTCTTTCAAATCCCCCCAAAACTTCAGCTCAATCTGATGGCAGTCATAAGAGAAAGTGAAATGGTGAGCTTTAATTTTTCCTTCCACAGGTGCCACAAGGGTCTTGTTCTTTGAAGGGTGTAGGACACCATTGCCATCAAAGTGATGCCATCACTTCCTCCTATGTGTTGCTGAGTCTCTACAGGTACTGCATAAAAACTTGCTTCAGTCACAGCTATTTTTCAAGAAATGCAGCAGCAACTTATTTTGTCAACACTGAACTTGAGGTTTAGCCTTTGTTTAGTGACAAAAAAATCTGAAAATTTTATTACACTCTGCCTACCTCCAGAAAATGGTGGGACTTTGAACTTAGTTATATTTCCTGAAATCCACCAGGACCTACCATAAATTGCCATTTCAGGGAGCTGTTCCAAGAACTATGAACCAGGTTTCTAGAGAATAATGCAATACTGTGGCAGTGTGACTGGTGCAGGGATATAAAGTACAGGGACAGCTGAATAAAGGTGGCTCTTGCTTCTTGTACTAATAGTATGAGTGAATATCTCTAGCCAAAGCCACAATAGTTCATCGGTTTCCTTCTCAACGCAAATAAGTTCACTTAAGGACAGAATATATAAATATTTTCTATCAAGAATGGAACTTTACCCCAGAAAAAAATGAATTCCTTGCTTGAAGCCATGAGAGATTTCATGGGATTTTCCAATCCCATGCCCTTGCAAGCTAAGAAACACACAAATCCTTAGAACAAATAAAACAAGAGGCATCAAGTTACATAATTATTTAATAAAACACTTAGATAAATTTGAGAGTATTAGGTACAGTTTTGTAATACCTTGGTCAATTAACTATACTTTTTGACTCGACACAGTTTATTGCACATTTTCACTCCTTCCCACATTGGGCCAGCAAAATGGTTTTTATTCAAGATCACTGAAATTTGGGGCAATTTCTGCTGCAGTATGTGAAAAAGAAGGAAATATACCCTGATCTTCAGTTTCTAAATGATGAGACAATATCTTAAACAGTTCCTGTTTCAGCCCGGCATGCCCAAACTGTTTTTCTGGCATTTTGGCTGACATAGGTGAATGAAATAATCTGAGGAATCCAAGCCTAAAGTTTTCTAACACCAACCAAACCTTACTCTCAGTAGAAGGTTTGCTGGATCCCAAAAACTGAGGCTCATCCAAAACATGTTTAAGGACTGAATAAAAATACCTATTGAATCTTTTCACAGAAAGTTTTAAAACAAAATCCAACAAAAGGTTTCAAATTGAATTTCATTTGGGTTTTTTTACTCATTTCACTCTTCTGTGGAATGTAAGAAGTTTAGTAGAGTTATGGGGATGTTCCTTCCTTTACTATTTTCATGTCTATTGTTTAACTTACTCAACTAACTTCCTTCCAATTGGGAAACCTAGGGAGCAACAAAGCATCACAATTGTGGTGCCCTTAATAGTCATGAAGTTACAGAGCAGGAAATAAGCTCTTTGCATGTGATGATAGCTGGACACTATAAAATTTTATGGTACTCTTTCTTAGCAGGAGGAAAGAAATAAGAATACAAGCCAACTGTTTGCCCCTTATTTTTAAATGAAAATTCATTTCATGTCAAGTCCCATGATGGAATTGCAACAGGATTCTAAAATTTAGTTTTAATTTGCTTTCTAGTTTTTCATCTGCTGTACTCACTGCTCAGTCAGAGCTGGCATGGATGAGTTTTTCTTGCACAGCACTTGCAAGAATTTGGACATAGTGGCTGAAGATGTTTGAGGATCAGGATAGATCTTGCCTTTTAAAAGTGAAGTAGTAACAGCTAGGACAGTGTAATCTACCAGACCATGGCCCACAGATTTCCAGTGTGTTGGGGTAATTCCTTGATCAATTTCCTAACAATTCCTTTGTCTCCATTTCTCCCATATTTGTGTCTTTTCTTCTGTCACCTGTATGGCCTTCCCCTTTTTGCTGCCTTTTCCTTGCCCATCACTTTGGTCTCAGATTCCTCACACTTTATCAGTGCACTCCCTTCAACACAGGTAACTTTACTGGTGCCAGCATTAACGGTGCTTAAAGCATCTACAGAAAAAAATTAATAGAGTTTCTCCCTTTGTGCCTATTGTGAAATGCAAAGTATTCCTCCAATACAGCCTGAGATCTCAGTGCTACTGCTTTTTCCTATCCATCACAATTCCTTGCTGCAGGAATTTACCAAAAAATTTATTATTCCCTTGCTTTTGTCTTCTTATTTCTCTCCAAAAAAGGAAATAACCTATTTCAAGAGACCAAATATTCCTCACTGCCCAGGAGTCATGACAAATTCAGCCCTGGGGAGGAGCAGTGTCTCCACATTAGCCAAAGTATACACTGAAATGATGTTCTGGTTCTTATGGTTTCCAAAAAAGTGTCATGTGGCAAAGATGTCACTTGGTACTTGATAGTTTAATCAAGCCCTCAGGGGTAGCAGACATTAATTATCTCGTAGTACAAAAACATTATTCCCTTCCCAAAGTGACATCATTTCAGTATGACAAATCCACTGCCCTTTCACTTTTCCGACTGGAAAGCTAGCACCAAGTAATTCATCAGCAGTATCATTTTGTCTTTAATAGCATTGTTTCTAGGGTGGAAAATGTTGCACAAATGAGGAGCATTGCCTTGTGCACGGAGGCAAAAGTCTTCTGAAATAGAGTGAAGCTTCTCCCATCATGCCATCTTTTCCTTAGCAGGAGTTAAGCAGCAGGTTATTCTCGGTTCCTACTTATCTCACTCAGGCATTGGGATCCTTTTACCTGTCTCCAGATGTTTACCTCTGCGTGAGGTGACTTTTCAGATGCTGAGTGCTTGACGTGCTCCTCGGTTTTCTATTTAAACGTGCTCTGCTGAGGCACAAAATCACTCCATGTGGCAGGGAGACTTTAATCCAAATGAGCACAAGCATTTTGATGATAGCCAGAAGGCCAGGCTGGTGCTGAGGGTTTGCACTCACCTTTAACAAATGGCTCTGTTTACTGCCTGGCTGGATGATAATTTTGTCTGGCTACACCCAAGAGACATCAGCGTTCCTGAGCCATCTCTAGCTATCCAGGAACACAGCCAGACTTCCAGCAGCCACCCTCTTCTGGCAGAAGCATTACAATCTGGTGTTCGATTAAATTCCTGGTTTATGACCCAGAGAGGGCCCTCGGGGAGGTCTTGGTGTGGAGCACACAGGTGTGTCTGTCCCCCAGCCCACAGCCAGCACTGCAGCTGCAGCAGGATCCCTGCACAGGCTGGAGCTGGTGCTGGAGAGCCAAAGTGGCTGTCAGGGCACTGCCACTCCCCAGGGCTCCCCCATTTCACCCTGTAGGACCTCATCTCATTATCCCCTTGGTCCCTGCCCCAGTTCTCCACAGCTCTGTCCTGCCTGGCCACGTGCCCCACGTCCTTGCCCAGCCTGAGCCTGACACCCAGGGCTGGGGCTGCCCTGGTGCCCC
>NW_008693231.1:5484-25645 GCF_000695815.1 Acanthisitta chloris | reverse complement strand
CAGCAGCAGTAAGCAGGACCAGAATCGGCACTATCCAAAACAGGAGGCTCTTGCCAGCAGCCAACAGGCAACAAAAGCCTCCTGGCATCATTTTAGCTGACTAAAACAGAAAAGAGCTCTTGGAGCTGCTGTAAAGTATCCAGAGCTACCAGCATGGCTTTCATTTATTTCTGTGAATGTCCTTACATGCAGCAATTACTATGCAAGGGACACATTTCATTGCAGACATCTCAGTTTTTGCTCTTAGCTGGAAATTTGTTGGATAGGAAGAGTGATTTCAGAGTGGCTAGTTAACTAGGGTTCACTGAAAATGACCATTCCAGTGGTCAGGGTTCCTGGGCCAGCACCCCTCCATGAAATCAGCAGGTGTCAGTCATCCCAGTGGAAACTCTGCAGTAAAAGGTCAGTTTGGGTATAACACTTCATAGGATGACTGTCCCCTTGACACCTAGTGGAGAATGTCTGACTCCCAGGAGCAACACAGAGCTGTCACACATGGTCCTCTGCACAGCTAGGCCCTTAGCAAGCACACAGGCATTTAAAGCAGGTGCAGGAGTGGGCTTAGCTGATAGTTCCAGATGGCTGTGCATAGAGCAGGCAGGCAAGAGACACAGCACCCACACCCAAGGAGCACTGCAGCTTCTGGCAGCAGAGTGCAGGCTCTGCATGGTTCCTCAGTGGGGTGCTTGGAAAGAAGAAACGAAGCAGGAGACAAAGGAAGCAGGAGACACAAGAGATTCTTAGTCCTAAAGCTTAGCAAGGGGTCATTGAAAGCAGGTTGGAAATGGCAGATTTTTGTCTTGACGTACAAACACAGAGATTTCCCTCTTTCGTGTGGAAGTGAGAGCTCAGCCATGCATGGTCAGACATTGTCATAGAGTTTCATATCCCCCAGATTCACCCACTCATACAAGCATGTATTGTCCCACAGACCTGTGTTGCCCTTCAGCACATTGTCTTCTCTCCACACGGCTGGCAGGTAACCTAATACCATGGGTGCCACACACTTTAACTGCTTTTTAGTCCCTCAACCCCACTTTTCTGAGTGATAGTAGAGAGTCATGGAGAGACTCACAGAATCTTCAGAGTTGGAAGGGACCCACGAGGATCATCAAGTCCAACTCTTGGCCCTACACAGGATATCCCCAAGAATCACAGCGTGTGCCTGGTGAAGAAGAGCACCTCGGAAAAAAGGGCAAATACCATGAATCAGAGCCCTCTCCAGCAATTCTGCATTGCATGCCAGTTCATCTGAAGGTTTGTCTCAAGTTGCAATCCCATGATCTCACAATCTCTAGTTTTACCTTCAGTTGTGCCTTATTGTTCGTTCAGTACTGCATACACTGTCTTGCTCACTTGACCTGCATACATGATATTTGGCTCTGTTGGTCTTCTAACTCAAGCCTGTGCCATCTTGGCATAAATAGGCTACTTACATGTGCTGCTTAATTGCACACTAGTATTCCTCTGTCTAGGAAGCCACTAGACTGTCTCACGGGGTTTATTACAAGGTCCACTGCGGACAGATGTTTTGGCACTCAGGGCTACGTAGCCATTTTAGAGAAGTGTTAAGCCACAGCTGCAAGATTATGAGTTGAGCTTTGCAACCTGCTGATTACAGCCACAGCTCAGAGCACATGCAGAGGGAGCTCCTATCTGCTGGTGAGTGACCACACAGCTATAGATATAGGTATAAGGAAGTGAGTAGCAATAAGAAAAGCAACATACAAAAATTTCCTGGAGTGACATCTGGTATGTTTCATTTTGATGGAGAGTATAAAGTTCAAATCAACTTTATGAAATCCAGCAATGAGGAAGGAGACATATCAGGGTAATAAGGTTATTAATCATGGCTGGATCGAAGGTTCTGTTTAAAATGAACAGGACAAGGTAATAAAGACTATCATTGGAAAGTGAAACATCACAGAAGCAATCATAGGGGTTATCAAAGTTTTGAATGACAGCTTGATCTGCATTAGTGGGGGAGAAAAGTGTTTTTTCACAAGTAGATCAAAGAATTCTGTAGTTATCCTTTTTTATGAGACTGTATCAGATTATGTGCACCAAGCTTCATATATGGAGAAAAAAATCCAGTTTCAGAGGATATCAGGCAGAAGTATCCTCTGAGCCCTCAGAGTCTTCCTGGCTACTGCCATGCTCAGATCTCAGAGCTTCATTGGTGGTTCATCTTCCTCCACCTTTCTTCCCCCACCAGCATTTGGCGCTGTCATTACTGATTAGGAAATGTTTAATGTTCAGGTGGCTTAAGTTACCCCTTCATGGCTGATAGCCACTTCCTCCTCACCCTCAGCTAAGATGCAATACTTTACAACAGATGAAAAGCAAGTATGTCTTGTGTGGACTATGATTTACCTGCACCCCTCCAGAGATGTTTCAGGGTGAGCTATTTTACTTTACCCTGAAGCCAAACAGGAGCATGCATTTAGATACAGACTTTCTTCTTCCTTAAGAGAGAATGAAGTGAGACAGGATAATGGAAGACTAACATGTGCATCATCTTATTTATGCTCACCACTGCCAAAAATTATAACTAGCTCTAAATGGTTCAGGTCCCTCATCACCTGGAAGAGGAAGTGCAGTCCAATTTCTGTGATTCCTTCTATGTCCTGACCCTGCCTTGTAGCTTCAAGGCTAATGCTTTTAAATCTTACTGCTCTTTTCTCCTAGGTTTCCTCCCCAGAATCTCTGTCCTCTTGCAGGTTTACCTGTAAAGCACATCAGGAAGTGGTGGTAAGCCCACAAGTCTCAATACTTGAATTACTAGCCAGGCATCAGCAAGTATCTGCCTACACACAACTACACGTCTACAGGAAGGAAGGGGTAAAACCATCTTAGACAGAAATCACAACCTGCCCAGCTGTAGCTCACTGTGTGCTATAAGTAGAAAGGCAAAATGTACATATAACTTGCCAAAAAGAGCCTCTGTCTTACTACTTAGTTGTACATGGCAACTAAGGGAGCACAACCAGGGTAAAAATCAGTTTAATATAGGATGTCTCTTATGTGACAAGGGACCTAGAATACAGTGTACTCTCTTTATATTTTCCTGAGTGCACATGCATCTGGAATGATGATATATTTTCAGTGTATAAAAACTAATTTTATATTTAGTAGTCCACAGAAGCCAAGTTAATTCAGTGTCCTGCATCCACAACCTACTTTGATAATCAAATTACATATTTAACTAGCCCATAGAGTCTAAGCTCTGACAGGTCCTGACTCAGCCTCCTCTCTCAGCTCCCACTGAGGCTGACAATCTCATTCAGTCTCGGACTAGACTTGAAGAACTGCAGGTACCAAAATGGGGTGTGTGGGGAGAGGGCAGGAGAGCTGCAGACAGCACACCAGACTGTGTTGTGAGAATAGCTGAGAGCTTTCCAGGCACAATGTGAAAATGCCCTGAAGGTGTTATAAAGTGATACCATGTTAAGTAAGGCCACTAAATGGGTTTGCTCTATTCTGACAGTCTCAGTTCTGCACAGCTAGAGGGAGGGAAACAAAGCATAACAGGCATGGAACAGATCTCTAGGCACCATCCAATTTGTCCACCCAATTATTCCTTCTGGTTTTGGTTGGTTCTTTTTATTTTTTTTAACACAGGCTTGTATTTGAAGGTTTACATTCCTCCTCAATTTGGTCATTTGTCACAGATATATTTTGGGTTCCTCTCCTCCAAAAAAGCAAACTAAAATAACAAATCACATATCCTAAGCATTGTTCAATCCCTCCTGGGGTCAAGCAGTCTCGCAGAGCAAGTTATTGCACAGGGAGGACTACGTGATGTGCAGATCCATCTGCCCCAAAGTGTGTGTGCAGCGCTGGGCCAGCAGCGTGCTGAGCCGCGGCTCCGTTCCATGGAGACACTTTCCACGTTTATTGTTCTTGATTAGAAAAACATTCCAAATTCTAGAATTGACATTTAAGACTGAATAAAGTTCCAGTTTGGTTTTATCAGGGCAAACTTTAAAATAGATTGTCTCTTTGCCTTTGTTACTGTATTTCTTTTATGAGTGTGAGTGGGAAGAGCATTAAGGAAGGCCATAAATCAAATGCATAGTTCTGGTGAGTGCAGGAAATCCTTTAACCTTTATGTTTCATAGAAATAGGAATAAATGTGGATCTATTCATGTTGTCTACATTTTCTGAAACATCACCCGAGGAGGCATTTCCAGAAGCAAAATTATCAGAAGGAAACAAAGGGAAAAAAGTCCTCCCAAAATACAGCGGTGCCTAAAGCACCAATTAAAAGTCATTGCCTCCTACTCATATAAGACAGAAGAGGAGACAAAACAACCCTGCATTTTTGTTTTCTTTTGGTTTTTAAGGGGGTTGGGGAATAAAAGAAACACCATGTACTGAGACTTGAGACAATTCTCTTAACACCGATAGCGTGCAAGCATGTCCACTGAAAATGATCTGCTCCTAGTGACTAATTCCCAGCAGAAAACTTGGCTACTTGCCAAAATGTACATATCCCTTCATGTATGCAGGAAATAATTTTCAGCAAACCCAGAGCTGGTCTAGCAGGATGGGAGATTCTAAGCAGTGCACCATCCGTATATTCCCATTGGAATGGGTTAAAAAAAGGCACTCACAGCAGCACGTTATGGGTGACACCAGCGAGAACTGAAGCACACAGCATAATGGTAAAGCAATTAATAAGAGCAGTTGCTAACAGTTGCACAACAGAGGAGTGTTTTAAAATTCCTGTGCTCTTTAACAATAATGTGGAGAGACGCTGTGAAGGGGAAGGGGGGGAAAGTCTGGCATGGAAGGGACATTCCTTCAGTTCCTCTCAAAAGTTTGAAAAAACCTCTGGATAGGAAAATACTATTGAGCAGCCAATTCTTTCCACATTTGGCTAAGCCCAATGCCCAAAATACACAGAACACTACTTCACTTTGAAAGGATTGCAATACTCCTATCTGAGTCATCTGAAAGCAAATAAAATGAGACCTAAACAAATAAACCTAATTGTGCATGGAAACAAATCCAGGTCTCCAGCTTGGCCATGGCTTTGTTTTTGTTAGTTTAAAGCCTGCATATGCAGTTTTAGTGGCATCAGGAGTTATACAAATATTGACAACAAATTGCCAAATGTTTTTTTCCCCTCAGTGCACAGTGTGAAGAAGCTGGGGGAATGCTTCTAGGAACCTTCCCCAGTGCACTGAATCAAATCACAGCTTGATGGGATCCACTCCAGCCTCTTCTCTGAAGGGTAGACACTAATGAGATTGAGGTTGTTGATCATTATCGTCAAAGACTTTTATTTTTCACTCATGAACTCTGCTGAACACAAGCCCAGGCTTTCGAAACGTAGCTCAAATGTTTGCACCATAGCCAGGGCATTGTCACATGCTCTGTCCTCCACCCCGTGATTTGTTGCTAGTTTGTGTCATCCTTAACCTGCTTCTGGTGGTTTTGCCAGGAGAGAAACAAATAATGATGACAAGTGAGAAACACAAGCTGCTCTCTGACATCCTTTCTTTAAAATGCTATTGCCACTCACTGGCTGTGGAGAAAGGGCAGTTGCCTTGCAATAGAAATCACTCACGAAATCCTGCTGTCATCTGTCAGAGGTAGATTTCGATCGAGTTAGTCTGAATCCTTAGCAGCTTGCAAGGAAAAATGGGAATATGTCAAATCTTGATCTGTCACAAGCCAAAGTTAGCAAAAATATACTTACATTTGACTTTTAAATGAAGCCCAGACTTTCCTCTCGCACAGAGCCAATAAACCAACACATTTTCTTCTTCTTTGCCTTACGTTCACAAGACACCTACAACTTTTACTATTCTAGCTGGCTGGATAGCAAGGTTTCCATTTTGCAAAAACATAAACTTTTAATCCCAGTAAAAAAGAAAAAGAAGAATTTTAGAATTGGATGAAGATTCCGAGAGTTTTCACACAAAGAAGCCACAGAAATCAGACTTATGCATTCTCCTCAAAAGCCCAACAGTTACGACACTTATCTGCAATACTGGAGAGGTTAATGCATATTTCTATTTTTTTCTAATTCATCCTAAGAACTTAGAACTTGGTCCTGTACATCTCAGAGATCACCCAACTACCTGGTTATTGACCACCCTACAATATACTTCTCTTTCTCTCTCTTTTATCAGCAATTGCATTCTACACATAAGAAAGAGTTTCATCACAAGTACCGAATTTCCATGGAAAGTTTTAGGGTTTAATGTCCCCAACCAAAAAGTTCTCGACTAATCGTACATCTCTTAGCTTTCACTATTATGACATACACTCTTCATTTATTATAGCATTATGTGCTCACTACCTCCAGGAAGACCTTGGTATATTCAGTAAGGCACATGCAGAAGCATCTACAAAGGCTTTCTGTGTTGCATTACGTATCATGCTGCAAGTGTCCTTGCACAGCAAAGGGTGAATGACTAAACTGGTGGAAGGGATAGTGGAAAGGCATGAGAACTTGGGGGTGTTTGTGAGAAAGTGGAGGAAAAAAGATCCTCTCTTTTTCACTAGCTCTGGACCTTCACAAAAACCCAACACAATGCTCGGGACTGTTCGCGCTGCGAGCAAACACTGAAACATGACAAGGCATCAAGGCGTGTGGCGTTACATGATATTCAGGCAGCTGCTGTGATGGCAGTTTCAATCCACCAACTGGTGCAACGAAACAAATCTGAAATGTAAAAGTTAGATTTCCACCAAAATATTTCATTAATATTACATGCATGTAAGTCAGGGAACTCAGACTACTAATCCCCACAGCTACCCCAAGTCAGCCCTGGAGGCCAAAGCAACAACGCAGCTGCACAGACAAGGTCAGAAGGTATTCTAGGTTTCAGTTTGCTGACTGGAGCATGCAAAATTTCTCTAAGAAGGTTTTATTAGTGTATTTTCTTTGAAATTTGTTGAAGGGGGAAAATACCCATTGGGTTTTTTCTGAGGAATGCAAGTATGAAATGACTGCACACCAACATCAGAAAATAGCCAGATACAGCCAAACTGGTATGAACACCTACCAGCAGAAAGTTTCACCCTGTGCAACAGACCTCAGCAACATGCTTTAGGTCAGAGAGAAGAGAACTGAATCTTCTTCTGTCCTTGATTGCAAATTGAGAATCAAGGAGCTTCCACAGCATATGCCACCCTGGAAACCCAGCCTGCACTAAAAACAGTCCCATCCCTCTTAGAAGCCTCACCAGCCAGTTTATCATCACAGGGGTGGGTTGCCACAAGCCCTCTCAAGAGGGGCAGACTCACTGCACACAGCACCAGAGCCTTGCTTGTCCAGATGAAATATCCTCCCATACCACAGGGGAGGCAGAATAACCTACCACTGAAAATTACCACCAAGGCAGGAGAATGACATGCTTCCTAGCAAAATAAGAGAGCAATCAGGTGGGCAGGTTTTGTCTGACTTAGCAAAACACCTTCATGGAAAGAAGGTGTTCTCTCCATTCAAATTACTTTCAGATTTCCGTGGATTAAAGCAACAGGGAATGAGGAGAAGTAGGAAGGAAAGCAGCATCTGAAGCTGTCCCTAAAATAGGGCAATATACGTCTGGATAACAGATTACTGGATGTAAAGGGCACCTCGCAAGTCTACTCTCTCCCCACCTCTTCCATCTCTCTCTCTTTTTCTCATGCACTCACCCACTCTTCTTTGGGCTGGGCACCTTCTTGAGCACTGAGTCAAGTCAATTAAAACCAAATAAAGACTATAAATACCATGCATAGGAAGGAGACTGCCCTCCAACACTGACAGCTGCTACCGCCAACCGGAGCCGTGCAGGGACATCGAGCATCTTCCCTCCTGGGCCTCCCTCCCACTGCCTCCTGCACCCCCCAGATCCAGCCATGGGGAGATGTCAGTCTCCCCCCACAGCACACAAACTCCCCATGAGCCTGACAAGGCAAACCATCATTTTCCACCCTGGCTGCTGTTATGGATAGTCATGGTGGTGTCTGCTCAGATTTGCACGGTACTGGATGCTGTGGAGTGTACAAACTGTTCCATATGGCATGAGAAGGGAGAGAGCCATGCTAGCAACACATTACAAAACTGCATTTATGTTACTGTGTAGAGCCCCTGGTCTGTATTTGAATCAGCACATCTGAATTATTATAAGGATAAATGAGAAAAATCATACTTCTCAGTTCACGACAGTGCAGGAAGAGTGGTTACTGGCAAGTCTGTGCGCTTTATCTTGGGGTTTCTACCTGTCACCCTTTTGCTTGGTATTTGCCACACATTTAACTGTCTTAAAGTCTTCATTGTTCATTTAAATAGCTTTTCCTCCTTCCTTTTAACTTTCTAGGCCACCTACTTGTTTAATATCTGATCTTCTCAGGCTAATTATTTGACTGCTATTTCTGAGACACTGTCAAGTTATTTATCTGCTGAAGTGACATAAGTTCCACCCCCCGCCCCCCCATCCACCCCCTGTCTGTCTGGTTTCCCCCCTCTAGTCTAGCTGAAGTGACAAACTCTCTCCCCTAGCCAAACATTTGTTTTTACAAGGTATTTTTATACCATCACCTCTTCCCTGCATCTCCCCCGCCTACCCACCACAAACATATGCTGTGGTGGGAGGACATTCTGGTTTCACATCATTTGCAATGTTAAGGTGACAAATTTCCCCTCCTTCAAGTAATTCTTTTTTACAAGATCTGGTTTGTAAAATGCAAATGGCAAAGGGTTAGTTTCTCTTTGCCTTTTTCACTCTGTGCATGGAGATGTCCTTCCTTGCTTAGAAGTCAATGGAAGAGAAAACAAAACCCACTTGATTTATGTGATTCAAAACCTATTTATGCTATAAAAAGATACAAAAATATACAGAAATAATATTGTCTAGATTGATAGGTTTCTTTTATTCACCCCATGGAGGACAGGAATGATGATAATTTCCGAGAAAGTAGGCAAATGTAACCACTCTACTGACTTCATTAGTCTATCACAGTATGTTTTTCTCTGTATTAAAACACACTGGCAGTCTCACATCCACACAGTAAAAACAACCTCAAGTGCTCTAAGCATCAGGCTTGGAACCATGAAAAACATGACTGTGGCCTCCATCATACCCAATTAGGGGTACGTGTAGTCCGCAGTGATTCTGGTGTGGTGGAGAAATGCCTAAACCAGCTTTAAAGAAGGCAGGAACAATCTAGTTAAAACAGCACAGAGCCCAGACTGGGCTCAGCCACTCTAAATATTTACCCTACTCTGAGCAAGAGGTTGCAGGGGCATGCATACTACCAAGACTGGAGAACTTCCAGTACCTACATTCACCACTGCAAAGCTAGGTCTGATGTGCTAAACATCCTGGTCATTCTAGCAGCATACACACATGGAATGGGCCAAACAAAGACTGTTTATAAAAAGACTGAGTTTACATGGCAGGATGGCTGAAAAATGCTTTTTATAAAGAGACTATCTATTCAGCACACACCATTAGGCTTTTTGAAGTGGGATAAAGTCTTATTTCTTGTCCTAAGACCTAAGTGAATATTGTTCCAGAACGTAATTTGCATTTTAATTCCCATTTTAAGCAGAACTTTTAGTGCAACACAAGACAACCGAAAAAAAACACTTTACCCCGATAATGCATCCTTGTTAATTTAATCTTGTGAGTTTGTTTCATGTAAGAAGGGCAAAGAAAGACAAATTTGAAAAACAGAACAGGGTAGGTCAACTCACTGCCAGCAGCAGGGGAACAAAACGGGAAAGTACTAAACAGTGAAATTTATTTACACTGTGCAGCAACAGGCTCCAGAGAACAAATTGTTAGCAGAAGGAGCCACTCATAGCACATGCAAAGCTTCCCTCAAACCAAACAGATATGGCTGTCACTGTGGGCAGCCAAGGAGCAGAGAAAACCAAAGAGAGGAGAAAAAAAACCCTCTCCACAGACTGAAAACATTTTGTAGCTAAGGCACTCAGTGGAACACGGGTAGTGCCTTCTGTTTCACTTTGGTTCTAGCGAGGTCATTTGGGGGGAATGTCTGCAGAAAACTAGCAGGAGTGAGCTGAGCAAAGGAGAAGGGAACAGCAGGAGTTTCTCAGTAAAACGTGTGCAAATCAGAAGGACAGGAACTGGTGTCCACTCCCATTTTCAGAGATTGCCCCCTTTTGTATGTGAGGTAAAATGAGTAAAGGACCACCATTGGGGAGGAGCCACCCACCACAATCGTCTGGGGATGGTTTGACAAGGAAGAGCCATCCCCCAATCATTCTGGAGTCTCCAGGGCTCTGCTGGAAACTGTTCAGGGCAGTGCAGTTCTGCTGGCTCCTGACTCATCACCAAACCCCTGGCACATACCCAGAACCAGGTGATATTTATTTGACAGCACGTTCTTTACTAGAAAAACAACTCAATCCTTGCATCAACACCCTGCTGTTGGCTAAAGATACAGTCCTTTTCTATATGCCACTGCAGACTAACAAGTGACTTCTGGATGTCAAAATAAGTGTCCAAAGAGGTATCTGCTCATCCACAAGGAAAATACACATGCACATGAAGACAGTACTTCTCTCCCTTCTGGGTCACTGGACATTATCTGAATTAGACATTATCTGAAGATTCACTCAGCAGGTAGACATGGCACAACCTAGCCTGAACCTATTTTCACTAGTGATAATCTACTCAGTATTTTGCTTTTCCCATTTCCTTCCCCTCAGAAGCAGCAGTAGAATAGAGAGATGTGTCTTTGGGACTTGTCTTTTATTTTACTTGGGGTTGTAGATTTTTTTTTCCTCCTAAAAATAGGACAAAGGCATTATTACACTAAAGTGACTGCAACTCACTTGTGCCTACCTGAGCTAACTGTGCAGTTGTCTGCTCAGATCCTGTTACCAACGTAGCTGCATCAGCATCAGCACCAGCTGCAGAAACCATCTATGTAGCTAAGGAATTGCTCAGCCAAGTAGCCACAGCAGTACCCAACTCAGTGTAGGCTATATGGATGGCAGCATCCAAAACAAGCAGTGAAAACCTGGCTCAGATACATCTGCAAGCACTGGCATTATCCTACCTTTGTTAACACTTTCAAAGTGTTCAGAGATTTTGGGTGAGAGATGTTTCATCAGCACAAAAGCATTCCCACAGCAGTAAACACATTTGGCTGGATCACTGCCTTTGCTTGAGCTCTGATTTGCCTCAAGTAAACGCAGTAATTTATTGCATGTTTCACCTTCTTGCAGAACATCTGCTTTCTGCAAGGAGCCAAATAGCAGACAGACTCTCAGTCCTCCTGAGATACCTCTGGCTAACAGCATGCATAGCTTTCCTCAGAGACCAGCATGTCACTGAACAGTTGGCTTACTCTAAACCACCGCACGCTGTAGGTGTTTCCAGCTGCCTCGTGAGGTATTTGTGTCAGAACCCATGTTCCTGAGGAGCCTGTGCAGTTTGAGCCATGGTTTATACCCACTCCAGGAGCAGCAAGCTTCTTACAAAGCAGATCTTTCCATACATGAAGCAGAAAATTAAAATAACCACCCCTTGAGGGAAGGTCAGAAGTAGTGTGAAAATAGGGGCTTTGAGAGCTCATCACACTGCTCAGCTTGTGAGGAGAATATCTCTTTGGGAACAGGGAAGGATATGAAGAAAATTATAAATAGAGGAAGACCACAACGATAGGGGTGAAGCCAGATGCTGGACAGTCAAGACACACACACACAATGAACAAAATGCAAACACTGGCTGAAAATGCACTGAGGAATTTACATTTCATTCAAAACACAGTGAGCCAATAAAAACATGCAAGGCAAAGGTAGATATGGCATGAGCCAAAGGAATTTTTGCTGTAGGACTGTCAGTGGACTGAATGGAAAGCAAAGAAAGCAGGACTGTGGCAGCCTGTAGGAACGTGGCTGCAAGAAGGCTGGTCTGAATCATGCAGCTCTCCAGGAAGGAGGCACTGTTAGAGATGAGTTCTGAGGGCATCACGAAGATGCAAAAGAGAGAGAAGCTGGAGCAAACTTGGAGTGACAAGAAGAAAAGATAACACACATTGCTCTTCCAAAATATGGAATAGGTTATGGTAATGCCTAGACTCTGTATAACGTGCTTTTGGAGAAGGTGAGCCAGACTCTTACTGGTTTAGATATCTGTAGAGTCTGGTTACTTTCATTGTCTGCAAAAGAGCTGCTCTCAGTTTACACAAGCCTAAACCTTGTCCCCCTCTGTACTCAGTATTACCCATCTTAGTTTTAACCATGTAGCAGCTTCAAGAAAGAGCATAAAGTCATGCTAATCTAGCCAGGAATTCCTCTGTGCTCCCTCCCACCCAGAGAAGTTTTGGATATCACAAACATAATGACAGATGGTGGCACACAGACCCCTGTGCTAAACTAAAGCTCAGCAGCTGAGGCACTCCCTGCATATCTGAGAAGGTAGGCTCACATCTATGCCCACATTCCAGTTTTTGAAAGTTTGAGGAGAAAGAGGTGATTTTTGTTGTTCAGATGTTTGGGTTTTTAAAAAATCTTTAGTCAAGCTGTTTTCTTTTACATTAACATGTTATATTTGCCTGCCCAGTACAGTACAGATACAGGTTTCTTAACCCCTCCACCCAGTTATCTCAGCAAGTTTGCCCCACTTTAAAATAAAACTAGAAAGATATATTGCTACCTTTATTCAGGGATGAACAGCAGGAGCTGCTTCCACGAGGGCAAGATACACCCGACTAGCTGAACCATGGCATCTGGTCTATAGGACAAGCAGAATCATAGAATCACAGAATCAATCGGTTGGAAGAGACCTCAAAGATCACCGAGTCCAACCCTACCGTGGTTACTAGACCATGGCACTAAGTGCCACATCCAGTCTCACCTTGAAAACCTCCAGGGATGGTGAATCCACCACCTCCCTGAGCAGGGCTCTGCACCTGAGGAGTAGTTTGCCTCGATGTGAGGCAGAAAATGGTTCTTGCACCTGCACCACATTGTCTGGAAGAACACAACCAGCTCCAGGACTTATGCTACCAAGCCAAGCTCCAAGGAGTGGGGACAAAGCAGAGCACACTTAGGGAGTTGATGTGATGAACAACATGCAGAAGTGTGACTGTGGCTAAAGGGAAACTGAGGACTCTATGTCCCTGCGTGTTCAGTAAAAAGCATTTACTCCTTATAACAGGCATTGTTCAGTGACTGATGTATTTTTGATGGTCAAGCTCTCTTGGGATAAGAACATCACATGAAGCGTGAACAGGAAGCAAGGAAGCGTGGGCAGAAAGCAAATGTGGCAACGAACATGACCACTCATGTAGTCTGTACAAATCTGGTGCATCGATGAATGTATAAAAGTGACAACAGCTTTTGCAGGAAAGATTTGGAGAAGATGACCCAAAAGCCAGTGAGGTGATCTTGTAATTCATGCACTCTACAGGCACATGGAAGACTACCAGGAACTAGAACTTGGATCCTTTGCATCCTCATGAGTGTTGTAAACACCTAACTATTGGCTAGTTTTGGGGAGGGAACACACATTCCCATATCTTTGCACAACAAAACCTTCAAAAGATTTGTTTTCATCCCTGTGTAAAGACAGGAACATCATTTTAAATCTCAGAATTTCAAGGAACAGAACGATTGTTTACGACACATGTTTGTAAAGAAAATAGTCCAGTTACGTCAAAGTACGTAATTCACCCTTACAGTACAAAGGTAAAGAGCCTTCAAAACAGACTGTGAACTAAGAGCCAACGACGGCTACATTTTAACCTTGCCTTAAAAAAAAAAATAATAATCTTGACCGTAACTATAAGGAAGCCTACTTGCCCCATCTACTGGTCAATAGGAAGACTGGATTTACACTCCAATTAAAAGCACTGCCACTGACTCAGTAGATTTATCAGGTTCTCATTTCTGTCTTTAAACAGTCGTGTAAGTGCCACTGCATTTCAATAAGCACATAAATGCCCTGCCGAACTGGAGCCCGAGGCTGATTATTTACCTGATTATTTAGCATAGCAGAAAGAGGGTTATGACTTCTTTACAACCAAAGAAAAATGTATTATTTTGAAAGAAAAAAAAATAGAGCAGTCTGTTCAGTAACACTGACTTACTAACCATGAAAAAATAAGTAAATAAGCCTTCTTTTGCTCTGGAGTGGGCTAAGGTAATTTAATGCTATGAAATAGCAGCCTGCAGAGCTGTTGTCACAAAGCAGCCACATGTATTGCAGCTCAGTAAGGTCATCACAGGGTTACTGTGCCATCTTAGGGCTTTTTTTAGTAAGCATTTGTTTACTAAATAGCAAGTTAGATTCCCTAAAGGGCTGTTGACCTTCTGTTTTTCTTCACTGCATGCAGTGTATCCAATCCTCCCTAAGTGCATCTATTCCTTCAGGGAACAGGCTGAAGTCTAGAGTGAAAATGTACAATTTAGGCTGACTTGAAGAGACCTTTTATGCTACTCCATGTAGGAAGACTGGTTGGATTTCTTGCTTTGAGCACATACCTTCCTCTCATCAATGTTCTTTGAGGGCAGCACCTGCACTTGTACTGTAACACCCCTCAGCTCCATGACCTCTCATGCTGGTTGCAGGTTTGATATGCCTAGAGAAAAGCTGCAGCCAAGAGAAAGGCCACAAAAAATCCTGGCAGCAAGCTGCCCACCAGGTAACCCAATATACCTGCAAGCTGATTCACCATGAGATTTTACACCCAGCCACGTGACCTCAGCAAGCCTACGACAGTTTGCTTAGGCAGATAATATGTAACTGTATTTCCTGCTTAAAGGACTTCTGGGTCTTGTAGATTCTAAGCAGAGACAGGACTATCAGCATGAAAGTTCAGAGAGGAGTTATTGTCACATCACAACAGAGAATGATGAACCATCATCCTCAGTGAGCAGAGCCCAACATCATCCTTAGGAAGTAAAGGTGCAATCATCTGTTTTGAGGAGTTATGACCCTAGTTACCCAGGAAACTATGAGAAAAAAACAGCCACAGCAGAGAATGGACTGTAAAGGAGGAGAAGGAACAGCATCTCCACTAAGGGTCATTCAGTTTGGGTGAAAAATCTGAGAAGCAATTATGACTACATTTAAATATACAATTTCTATAATAGACAGGGAAAGCAATCATTGGCAGTAGATCTAGACCTCCTGGTATCCCAAGTGATGGGCTGTACATGAAATTTCATAAAGCATATGCACTACTCTGAAGAGCACCACAAAAGGTTTGCTTAGCCTTCTCCCAGATGTATATTTTAGGCTGAGCTATTTGTCTTCAGGGTATGGTCAAATTTTTCTGAACCCTTGAGTCCAAACTCTATAATGGAAAAAACAATGGACAATAGTGTTTTGTGAACTCATGCACAACTCTCTGTACACGTAGACTCACTCAGAGGAACATAACTCAGAACAGCTCAAGGTTCCTCTCTCCTGTAAGGATACACAGAATTTAGCTCTCCAACCAGCTGACCCTAGAACAAAGCTTCAACTCTTGTGCTGGGAGAACCCACTGAGAGCAGCTGGTCAGGTAGAAGCTGCTAGAAAAGGAGCCATAACAGATAGTTGTGAAAGGAGACACTGAAAGGTTGCCAGCCCATTGTTACCAGCCACAAGCAGTACTGCTCTCAAAAGCAGTCTGCACAGACAAGAGTCAGACTTCATTAATTCTCTAGCCCCTCATGGCAGACACCTTTGACAGGCCAAGCTCTGGCCTATTAGGCTGGGAAAACCCACTCTGTTCCCTGTGCAAGGCCAGATTCAGACATCTGACTTATTTCATGGGCCTGAAGCTTATTATGTCAATCCCAGCTGATAAATAATCCAGCAACAGTCAAAAGCAAATGTTTGGCAAGAGCTTAGAATATAAACCAGACTTTAACTGAAAGCTACAACCACAACTGCAGATAAAACATTCAGCCTTTCCTTTACTGTTGCCATCAATGTGCATGAGACAATGCTCCTCATCCAATGCCTACCCCACTATCAGTGGTCAGAAACAATCTTTGACTGTTATTTGCATTGCACCTGACAGATTGAGGATCTTTGTTTTTTACTTTTTGTAAAACAAGGTGAATCAAACATCCTTGTTTCTGGTTATGAATAATTCTATCATTAATTCTGTTGCTTACATACAATACCTTTGAGGGGGAAAATCTAGCACTGTTCTTCTCTGAAAGAATTTTCTTTGTTACATAACCGAACTAACACAATTTTTCTTCTCTTTTACCTTTATCCTGGGAACAAGTCTGCATTCTTCAGCTGTAATCAGTCAGGCTTGGTTTTTTTTTGTTTGGGTGGTTTTGGTTTAATAATAATAATGTACAAGAAGAATACAGAGACAGTGTTCCCTAGAGACTGAACCATACATTTTATATCAAAAGAAAACTTGATCTCACTGGAAAATAAGCAGCACAGAAAAAACTAAACAAGAAGTTTCACTCTACATTCAGACACTTGGGAGTAGGCAATTATCCAGTTGATTAGTCTCTGTTTTGGGGGTTCTGCTGGGGTACAGGAGTAACTATATCTTTAGTCACAGATATTCCAAAATTCAAGACAAAAGAAATAAGCAAAGCAACTAGCATATCACTTCTTGCTACCAGCACGACCATTAAGAATATTCTTAAACATACCACTCACTCACCAGGAAATAAACATCAGAAGGAGCTGGGAATCACTGCTTTGCCACCACTCAGCTTTGCCACCATCACTTTCCACCTCCTTGCAGAAGTCCAGCAGCACCTTCCCAAGCACCACCTGCATCAGGGCACACTAACACCCCACAGGATCAGCCAACTCCCTTTGACTCAAAATGAGGCCCAGGTGCTGGAATCAGCCCAGGGGCTGAGACCCAGCTGGCACATATAAAACGATTTACAGGCCATGGGAATGAGAAAGGAGTGTTTGGAAAGAGACTTTCCAAATGGTAGTAGCCTTCCTTTTTGAGAAACAATGTGTAGGCTGAAGACTAATAGACAGTATTGGCTGTTTGAGGTGTATTGGAGGGATGGTTCTATTCCTGTCCTGGACTGAGCTGGACCAAGCAGCCCCCATTCCTTTGCTGGTGAGTTTGAACAAATGTGACTGTGCTTTGCTGGGAGGAGGGAGCTGTGACTACCACTCCTGCCCCACTGAATGACTGTCTTCCAGCTGCCAAAACCCTCTTGCCAGTGAGGCTTCAGGAGGGAGTATGGCTGACTGTTCACCCAGAAATTGCTCCTCACCTCCCCTCTGCAAACACCTCTTTGAAGGCCTGTTCCATCCATACTCTCAGCTGCAGACCACTCTCTCATCTGTGGTGGGAAAAGCAAATAGCTCTCTAGATTTTCTTTGCACTATGGACACACAATGAGGGTGTTCATTGAACAGGCCCTGCTCAAATGAAGACTGAGATTTCACCATGACTTTCCACTTCCTTAAAAGTATTGCAGGCTGAGTAGAGTGTCCTGGCAAGACAGATGAACCTAGTTACTGGCACCTAGATCCCAGTGTTGGTGCCCTCAAGAGATAAAAGAAGTTTATTCTAGCATTCATTGATTATGCCATCTAACACACAGCAAAGGGACAAAGGTGAACCCCTTAATCACTGCAAGGATGTTTTTTCTCCAGGACAGGGGTGTTAAATCCAGAGATAATCAATACCACAGTCCCTGGTACAGTCTAATGAACTTTGCATCACAACACACGATTATACTTCCACCTACATTTCAGACAAGTACGTACGGATTCTGCAGTGCTCCCAGAGGTGATGATCTTCTGTACTGACTTATCTGAGCTTGAGGGACTAGCTACAAAACAGCATATAATCCTGAGACACCTTGACACCACATAATTCTTAGCACCTTGTTCTGACTCTGGAGTTAGCCCTGCTTTGAGCAGAGAATTGGACTGGATGACCTCCAAGTGTAATTTCCAGCATACAGTCTGTGATTTTGTGATACCACTGCTTTTGAGAGAGCACATCTGAAAGAACAATGGAAAGACTGCTTCTACCTCAGCTTTGGGATTGGGGGCTCAATTAGAGTTAATATCATCCTGGGAAAGATTGTTGATGACCCTTGTGATCAATGAAATGCAAACACAGTGATCAGATGCTTAACATTCAGAGTAGGCTTGTGGCATTATGTTTTCCCTTTGAGGCAAGGATGTCCTTTCCTATGCATAATCTCTCTTCAAAAACTCCCTGTTGCTTCCTACAACAGCAAATATATAGAACAATATTGTACTAAACATATTTGGAATGTGAAAACCCTGCTCGGGATCTATTTCAGGACAGATAAACCACGAGTGAAGAAGATCACAATACTATAAGTAGTAACTACAGTATCTCAAAACCTGCAGAGACAAAATTTCTGATCAAAATTCCTGAAAGAACTAAGTGATAAAGAGCCTTATCGCTGCTGTAGATATTTGCCCCAAGAGCCATGTTCCTAAGCAAGGCAGTTCTAAATGTTTCTTCAAAATGAAACTGTCTTTGTGGCCATGCATTTCTGTACTACCAGCAGAACACTTAACAAGGGCATTTCTAGTACTGGAGCTGTCTGCTTGCAAACACAGATAACAAAATAAGCTAGAAGATAAGAAACCTCCCATCGATTTAGGGCTAGAATTAGAACCTGGTCGTGAAGGTTGATGATAGTTTCAACAGACACACACAAACTTATTTTATTTTGGAAGACAGAAAATAACAGGAACAAAAAATATCTTTTGCTCTTCTGAGACTTAGGGATGATCAGAACTTTAGCTAGACCATGCCATCATGGGAAGATTCCTGAAAAAGGGTGGGGCAAAGTGACTGAATGTAAATAGGGTATGAAATGAGATAAAGTAAGACAACTTTAGAACTTCTAGGATGCAACAGAGCACACAGATTGTATTGCAAAGCATTTGGAATGATGTCCGTGGGAAAGACTGTAAGCCAAGCATGGAAGTAGCTTGGCTACTTGGCTTCAATGACCAACAGGAAGTCATTGGCCTGGAGGGATTTTACTGGTGGCATTCCTCAAAGAACAAATTTAATGTAATTGTTTGGCATAAAAATTGCAGTATACTAATGAAATGTTCTGATTAAACAACTTGGGAAGCAATGTCAACTCGAAAAAATAGCTGGAATGGTAGCTATGGAAGGAAATTTAACTGCTAAGTGCAACAAGGAATAATAGCAAGAGCTTTTGAAATGAACCAAAAGCTTGTCAGCTGAAAGCAGCTAGAAGTAATTTGGAGACATATTAGTAGGATGCCCAGACTTCATGTAGGGGAATTCCTCCCTCAGATCCTCACAGGCTCCTTGATTCAGTGGTGCTGCTACCATTGTTGGTGTGATCCAGAGGCAGAGAGAAGTAGGCAGGGAGCAGGCAGCAGAGGCCACAAAATAACAACCCATGTTATGAACACACAGAAAATGCAGGGAGAAGAAATATCTCACAAGTTCTTAATGTGAGACATGGGATTTTGGACTGAACTACAAGAAATTCTTTGTAATATGGAATATCCAACAAGCCTATGTTAGGCACTCACAGGTTGACTAAAAGAAGAACCAGGGGAACGGAGCTTATTTCAGAGGAAGCTACAGGCAGACAGTGAAGACTCTTGTTACTAAGATGACCTGCTCTCCAGGCTTCAGAAGACTCCTAATGGTGCAGTTCAGCCAGAAATGGCACAAGTTAAGAGTTCTTGTATGAACCTTCTTCACATCTGTAGATGGGAGGGAGTTATGGATCTGGAGCTGGCCTGTTACAATCACTGGCACCCCAAAAGTCACAGATAATAGACAAGGGAGCAAATGCTTCTGGTCAATATCCACAGTGGTTTCTCTTCATTCAGGGTAGAACACATTCCCAGGCTGTGCCTGAGGCATCCAGCTGTGGGAGTGAATAGGTCACTGAGGAAGACTCCTCCTACAGGAATTTCTGCTGAAGCAATGGGAGTACCTTCCTCCTCTACCCGGACTGGTATTGCTGATACTCACCTTTCTGAATTACAGGAAGAAGCTGACAGCAAAGGAGATCCTTTCCCTGTGATCTGGGGCCTGAAAGATACTTTTCAGCATGAAGTCCCTTCCAACACAAGCAACTCTAGGATTTATGGCCTCTCAAGGTAGGCTGGAGCAGAGGACAGCTATATAATTCCTCCTTAGATGCTCTCTTCTCATGATAACCTTTGTCTTGCCTAGCAACTTTCCTTAGAAAGGTTTACCTCCA
>NW_008693231.1:0-5467 GCF_000695815.1 Acanthisitta chloris | reverse complement strand
GGAAAGAGGTATCCCAATTTACTCTGTGAGCAGCAGTGGATAGATGTCCTATGTCTCTCATGCCCCCATTCAACTGGTCAGTATGCTGTGTCTCCTCTTCATATCCACCACCTTACCTCCAAGTTTTCCTCCAGGGCTACTGGAGGAGCACTCTTCCCTGCAGTATCTCCAGTTCTTGCTCCTATAACTTCTGGCTCCTATAACAGCTTCACCTCCTGTAACTGCCACCCAGCTCAGTACCTACAGCTCTTTAAGAAGGCATTCAGTTACTTTTTTGGCATGCAAAGGTCAGAAGGGAAGACATAAGGGAAGTGGCAAGTCAAAACATTGAAAATTGCTGAGTCTCATGAAATTGCTGAGGTACCTGGGCCAGCAACAAGAGCTGACCAAGTTTCTGCTTTTTTGTGCAGCTGTAGGAACATTCACATTAGGCTGAGTTTCAACTTATGTGTAGAAGTTCCTACTAGAATTTGGCGATCTTCTGAAAAAAAATAGTGTTGTGGAAAGCAAATGTGTTTTCTGTTTGACTCTCAAAACACAAAATTTCCATACTCAGAGCATAATATTTCAGCAGTATAAAGTCCTGGGAAATTTCAGTTGTTTCCTTTTGGAAAAGATTCTTCAAAATATTTCAAGTTCTTTGAATTAAAATATCCGATTCCCACACAAATCCAGACCAGTTTTTCCGATCCATTAAGAAAACTTCTCAGACAAGAACCAAAAATGTTTTCTAGAGCATCAAAGAAATCCCCACCCCTGTACTTACCTTCAATATATGCACTGCAAAGAAGGGGAGTACTACTATGGCTATTTTACAGATGGAACTGAAGCTCAAAGGCTGAATTACTTACCTGCTGCCAGACAAAAGCGTGGTGAAATATGGAACTGACTACAACAGTCCTAATTTCCAAGACAGTGTCCTAAACACTGCACCATTTTTCTTGCAGGGCCCAGTGCAGTCTGCACTATGCACAAACAGACCTCAGACCGTAGGATACTATGTGAAAACACTATGCTTTGACCTGAACTTTGTTTTTTGCTCTTTGCTGTTATACATTGTCCCCATAGAAACAGTGTATATTCTGCAGCACTTTCTCAGAAGCTGGAAAATAATTTCCTTCCACTAGCAAACATACTTTTTGGGTTGTGTGGTACAACAGAAAAAGCCAATACAGCTTTTCATTTACTGCTGTGTCTGCATGTTAACATGAAGGTCAGTAGGAGTGTACACAGTACTGGGAAAATGAGTAGTTAATTATTGCTACAGTGCAAGAAGGGGAAATACATGCTTTATTTTGGTTTAGAAAACAGCAAATCATAAGAACTGTTTCCATTTCTGGACTGTTTTTTGTAGAATGACATATGTAGAGTAAAATTTGTAATAACTGGAGGCTAGTTGATGTGCTCTGAGTATTACAGGGGGAAAAAAATCCCTCTCATCATCTGGAATAATCTCAATAAATAAGTGTAACATTCAGGAAGAAAAATCCCATTTGATTTTTCAAAATCCCATTTGATTTTTCAAAATCCCACAGGATTTTTCTTGCTGAATATTGTACTTATTGAGATTATTCCTTCTTGCTCACGTGTATAATCTGGCAACTTGCCACTCTCTTTTCTCATATTTACCCCTTCCAAGGTCTTTGTGCTTGAGGGTTTTATTGCATCATCAAGAGTCTGTAATGCTTCAGACCCAAGTTGTGTTTAGACCAAAATGCCAGATTTGCTCTTTATGGCATCAGATTTAATACCTTCAAAATGTCAGCATACAACAGCCAGGCCTAAACTTAGTACAATGTTTTGTCCCAAACATTCTATCAGAACAGGTTGACCAAAACTAGCAAAGGCAGGAGATGAGGTAGTCTGGGCACCAGAGAAGATATCCCCTTGTAGCCTGTGGAGAAGACCATGCTGGAGGAGATATCCACACCATAGCCAGGGGAGAAGCCCACACCAGAGCAGCTTGGTATTCCCTGAGGGAATTTCAGCTATGAAAAGCCCACACAGGAGGTGGAAAAAAAACATGAGGAAGGAGCAGAACTGTTATAAACTGACTGTAACTCTCCAATATGTCACTCAGGGAACTCGGGGAAGGAAATAGAGGAATCAGGAGTGAAGCAGACCCTGGAAAGAGGAGGCAGTGAGAAGATATTGGTTTAATTTTTGTTTCTCACTACCCAAATCTATTTTAACTGGCAATAAACTACATTAATTTTCTACTAGTTGAGACTGTTTTGCCTGCAGAAGTAACTGGTAAGCAATCTCCTTGCGTTTATCTGGACCCACAAGCTTTGTCATTTTATTTACTCCCCCTGTCCTGTCAAGGAGGAGGAGAAGTAAGAGCAGTGGCCAGAGAAGCAGCTGGCAGTTGGCCTAGGTACCTGCAACACCCACTTGCAAAACAAATGAAAAAAAGTACACATTGGTTTAAAAATTTTAATGTACAAGTTTACACTCACCATGTTGTATCTTCTGCACTGGCATCTCTCATTATAAACTTCTATAATTTTTTAAAAATAAACCCACACAAAGTAACTCTTAAACTAGTGAGGAGACTGCAGCCGTTTGCATGATTTATTCTATTCATAATTTATTCTACAAGTGTCTACAGATTAGAAAAAAATCCTCTTCCCTGTTCTCAAGGAAATACATATTTCACTTCTATACTCAAGAATCATTCAGCTCTCTAACAGTCTGTGAGTTATGCACCAGCATCCTCTGTCAAAATCAGCATGTTTTTATCTCTTGGGATTCCAATCAGTAGCCTTTATTGCTCCTCAGGTGGCCACACAGCATATTCAGAATTCTTCTCCAGCAACACCCAAAACACACTTCAGTGAAAGAAGGAACAGCTGAAGATGTCCATCTTCAGTTCTGCAACACGCTCAGCTGCCAACATTACTTTCTTCCAAATGGATCAGACCACACTTTTAACCCTACAAATCAAACAGGAGAATACCAGCAGTTCATAAGCAAGATTGTTGGAGAAAAGGAACAAATTAGGTCTGCTACTCCAGCCTTGTGTATGAAAAAATGAAAGAACACAACAATTCCTGCACTGAAATCACAACTCTGCTTAAGCTTGCAAAAATATGCAGAAAGACAACATCACCTTGATCTTAAAGCTTCAGATAATGGAAAAATCTATCACACTTACTCACAGGTAAGGTGTTCTAATACTGCTGGAACAACAATCTAGAATTGCTCCTTGCACTTAAACTTGTCTAGATTTCATTTTCAGCTAATGGATCTCATAACTTCTCAGCAGCAGCTAAATTTAGATGAAAAAGTTATGCTGAGGAGAACTGGTCAAGTACCTGCATCCTGGATAAATGAGCCACTCCAGTCCTCCTGAGTGTTTAGCAAAAACCACAGGTTTACCAGACTTTTGTTTCACAATACCCTTTCCACCTACTCTTCAGCATTTCACCATTTCCTTGGAAAGCAAGTCCTGCACTGATGACTTACCTGATATGTGTACTAAGGGCATGGCTTCAATCCTATGTGATTTTCCCCTGCAGCTGTTAGGCTTTTTAAAAAATACAGATACATTACCCTTTAACATACTCAGACATGACCTGTTTCATCAAGACAAGCACTCTCAAGTCTTTAATCGAGAAGTGCCAACCTCGTTTAAAGAACATTTATCATTATTTTAAAAAATGAACCATCAAGGATAGTTTGCCATACCTGAATTTTATTCCACTCTTATGCTTTTCTATACCTTTCACTGCAACAGTAGGGATCAAAAAGTTATTAGCACTGCATTCCAAATTTTCCTTCATGTGTAGTGGGTTTCTGCTTGCCCATCCACCCACAAGGCTGGTAGGTACTGACAAAGTGCTCACACACTGTGTTTAGGCTGAGTTGTAAAGCAGCACTCCACAAAACTAGGGTACAACAGGGTATTCTTTACAGCCACAGCTCAGCCCACCCGTGGGTCTTGTTTGCTCTGAGCTGGTTGAGAAGTTAAATTCCTGGTGTGGAAACTGGCATCTATTTTAGAAAGCGTGTAGGTAACAGCAACTCTGCAACTTATTTGGCCAGTTATGTCAATTTCAAACAAGTTCCATGAAATCCATGATTTCCCAGTGAAGAATTAGCCTGAAAAAAAATTTCACAGCACGTTTGTTACGTATGTATTCTTTGAACTATTCTTCACTGTGTTATTTAAATCCATATAAATACTCAGGTCTTATTTCAAGAGGATCTTTAAACAAACCAATGCAAACACATGAATCAAGTATACCTCCAGGCTGAATATCCTCTTGAACAATACCAGCTCGGTTTATTGACTGTTCTCTCTCTGGAAAACAGAACAGAAAGGACATTTCTAAAAAAAAAAGCCAATACCAGGTATCTTGACTGCACCCAATAATCTTTAAAGTTTTATTAATTCTAGATGCTACACAGTAAAAGTCTGTTGAGCACCCACCACCTACACAATGCAAATGCAGTCTTCACACATGACTGAGAAACTAACAGCTAGTCTGTTTTGAAAGGCTACCAACAGTAAGATAATCATCTTAAAGCAATGACTACTGTTTAATAAAAGAAGCCAAAATACCTGCTGTGATCCCAACACTTAGGGAATGACTAGTACTTTTAGGACCTATCATTCCTATGCTCAACATAAAAGTATTCAACAGACTTTTTTCTTTCCAGAATCAGTGATCCCCATTTTCAGGCCCTGAAGATTTTGCAAATAGATTTCATGACAGCATCCATAAAATTACTGCCTGTAAACTTTGTGAAATTAAGTAGCACAGGGTTATTTACCCATACACTGGGAAGGTCTCAGGCTTTGAAAGATTCAACCACTTCCAAGTAGAGAAATTGAGAAAACTGTATTATTTTCTCCTGAAAGGAAGTTGGAGTCAGGTGGGGGTTGGTCTCTTTTCCCAAGAATCTTGCAGTAGGACAAGAGGGCACAGACTCAAGCTCTGCCAGGGGAGGTTTAGGCTGGATATTAGGAAGAGATTTTTTACAGAGAGAGTGATCAGGAATTGAAATGTGCTGCCCAGGGAGGTGATGGATTCACCATCCCTGGAGGTTTCCAAGCTGAGACTGAATGTGCCACTTAGTACCACGGCCTAGTAACCACGATAGGGTTAGACTTGATAATCTTTGAGATCTCTTCCAACCAGATTGAGACTACAATTCTACAAAAGATCTTCACCACACGCTGACCCAACACGAGGAAACGACAACACTACGACCTTTTACCATTCGCTTTCTCTACGCCACCGGCTCCGCTCGGGCCGTCCCCTCCCAACCTTTTCCCCCCCCCGCAGCCGCGACTCACTGTACTCCTCAGGCAGCATCAGCGGCCGAAAATAAATGGGATAAAACGCAACTCCCACCACGAACACGAAAGCACCGAAGATACCAACGGTACGAGACAACGGCGCCATAGCAATGGGTGGGGGAAGCATCACCCAAACTCGCTTAGATCCACCTTCCTGGA
>NW_008693230.1:105426-112618 GCF_000695815.1 Acanthisitta chloris | reverse complement strand
AGGTGAGAGATGAGAAATGCGGGGTGCGATGTGCGGGGTGAGAGGTGAGGGGTGCGAGGTGAGAGGTGAGGGGTGAGAGATGAGAGGTGCGAGGTGAGGGGTGAGAGATGCGGGGTGAGAAATGACAGATGAGAAATGCGGGGTGAGGGGTGAGAGATGAGAGCTGCGAGGTGCATGGTGAGAGGTGCGGGGTGAGAGATGAGAAATGCGGGTGCGATGTGCGGGATGAGAGATAAGAAATACGGGTGCGATGTGCGGGGTGAGAGATAAGAAATGCGGGTGCGATGTGCGGGCACCACTGTTCTCTGCGGGTGCGATGTGCGGGGTGAGAGGATAAGAAATGCGGGTGCGATGTGCGGGCACCACTGTTCTCTGCCTTCCCCACGTTATCCCCCGGACCAGCATTCCCGGGACGGTGTTCGGGATCGGCTCCTCCTGCAGCAGAAATCCAGCCCCAGCCCTCTGGATTTGTGTTGTTTTCAGCCGAGTTTTGCTGCTCGCTGTGCTATTGGCACAGCTGCTTTTCCGGCTTTTATGGTAACAATTAACTTCCTTGGAAGTAACTTTGTATTTCGGCTTTGTGCTGCTTCCCCGTTGTGTCTCGCCCAGGTAGGAAGTGCGGTGGAAAAATGAAGGTTGTAGGAGTGCTTAAGGCTGCCACATTTTTGAAAGTATTTGTAACAGGAAGCAGGATAATGCTTGGCGTAAATCTTGACCCGGTAAAACACTGCAGAAACTATTTCTGTATTCATTTCTTGCATAACCACGATCAAACAGAGGCTCTTTTTTAACCGTTTGTATGACAAGAGTGAGGTTTGCAGGGTGAAAGAAATGCCTGCAGAAACACTGATACCAAACTTAGCAAGGAGCTGCTGCCCTGACAGTCCTGGACTTGTGCTTGGCATCTGCCTGGGGAGACACAGCTTGGTAGGAGTGAGCTATCCAGGAGAAGCTGAATGAAGGTTCTTGTTTGTTTCCAGCAGTAGCTCTTTAATTTTGGAGAGTTTCCCTCGAGCAAACTGCTAGATGTGTTTGTTTTTCTTCTTCATGAGTTCAAGCACCACATGTTTGTTTCACTTGAAACATTTGTTCCTGCTTGGACTGGCAAAAACCAGGCTGTAAAACTCTTGCACAACAGTTCTTTTAGTATGCAGAATCCTTAATTCAGATATTTTAATTCAGACTTTTCAAATTAATCCTTAAATGAGAAATACGTATTAGTTTTTCTTTTGGTAAACAATATTGATCAGGCACTGTAATAGATTGCCCAGGAAGGTGGTGGAGTCACCATCCCCGGAAATGTTTAAGAGTTATTTGGTGTTGGAGAATCTGGTTTAGGGTTTAGGGGTTCCAGCAGTGACAGGTTAATGGTTGGACTGGATGATCTTAGAGGTCTCATCCAACCTTGATGATTCTGTGATTACTGATTTCCTCTCTCCCCAGAGAGTAATACATTATTTTTTTAAATACTTTACATCCCTATTTTTGATGCATACAGTTATATTCTGGTCCTTTTAAATGCCTTTTAACAGTACTATGACAATGTTAGTGGAAAATTGATAACTTACTCTGGAGTTAAATAGAAAATGTTCCACATTAAAATTCATATTACTTTCTATTGACAGGTATCAGGAGTTGAAATGACACAGAAAATTATTCAAAGCATGGACTGTGACATGAGCTTCTCCCACTTGATACTGAAAGAAGGTACTGCTTTCAGTTGATATGATTATTGATAAGATCTGCTCCTTTCAAGGTGGTTTGAGGAACCTCATTGCCTCCAGTTTGATATGGAAGAGGATGAGTAGGTAGCACTTCACTGCACTAGAGTGAAGCAGTGGTGGCCACTTACGTGAAGCTACAGACATTCTTAATTTCTTTTCCTCTCCTCCTGTCCTTTGGTGAAATCTGGGACAATACCTGAGTTTCAAGAAAGCACATTTTCTTCAAATTCAGGTTTAGAACTTTGTCTCAAAGTCAAACTGGAATTTAGCTTGCAAAGACTTAACTATTTCAGGCTTCTATGTGAATATTCTGCTTTGATTTCTTTGACTGCATTTTGAGCTAGCTTCAACAGAATGTCCTGAATAAGAGGTTTTCCTTAAAGGCACAACTTTTCTGTAGTTCTGCAACTTGCAGGTTTGTCTGGAAGGGAGACATTTAAGGGCTGAAGTTTCTAGTCATCACCTCAGTGGTAGAATACCACAGTGGATAACCAGGTCTACTTTTAGAGGGTGTCTGTGCATGTTGTTGTGTGACTTGGTGCTTGTGCATGCCCCTGTGAAATGATCAACTGCATTCTGTTTATATATTGAGTACATTAGGCAGGAACGTTGGGACTTCAGGAAAGTGGTAGATTGGAAACAAGGTATAGTCTGTTAGAAATTTTGTCATGTTTTAGTCTTTGTAGCTCAAGTTACTAAAAAAGTAACTTGAAACTGTAAACATGATTGGTGGTGTGGGGTTTTGTTTGTTTGTTGTTGGCTTTATTCCCCCTTTTATTTCTTGAAAGAATTCATGTACATTTCCTTTGAGGCTAGCAAGCTTTGAGCTGAAACAGTTTTCCAGACTAAGTATGTAGACAGTGTCATCAATGAAACTGCAGTTCTCTGTCCATCAAATCATTGAGCTTCTGTCACTGTATCATAGTGGCATTTCATATTGCTGAAATATGTAGAAGGCACTACAAGATCAAAGTTGTTGGGTGTGTGATCAAACATCTGCTTTCTAAGCAAAGTTTCCCGTTTCACATATGTGGATTTTGGGTAGTGTTTCTTTGTATAGTCTGCTGAAGAAAAAGTGTAAAAATCTTGTGTGGTCACTTGAAACCATACTGAGCAGGATAAATAGGCTTTGTATCCTGTAAGGGATTGCAGCTATGAAAGTCAGAGACTTCTTCCTGTCTTTACAGAAGTTTTAAGCTTCACTGCTGCAATATCAGAAAGGTGTGTGTGTGTGTATGAGAATTTTGAAAGAGTAGAACTTTTAAAAGGTTGAGCTTTAGCATACAGTCTTGGAAAGACATCCACCCTTGGTACTGAGTACAATTAATGAGTGCAAAATGCAAAGCTTAACTTGTCAGATTGCATAATTGCTATGATCTTGCCCTAAATTTAAGTATTCTTTGCTTCCTTTTGGTGGTTAAATCTGTCTTACAGAGTTGTTTGAACACCTGTGTAATGTTATGGGGTTTTTTTGACAGAAACTTCATTTTCCAAAGGACATTGCTGGTATTTTTGGTCAATTTCTACTGCAAGTCCTGTCATTGCTTTTTTAAGTCATCTTTCTAGTGTAGACAGAGGGATGGATGCTCTTGCTCTTATGTTCAAGGTGTCTGTAGAAAATTTGAGTTTGTATATCTATGCTGCTGTCCAAATGATGTGTTTTGTAAAATCCTCTTTTTCCCTTTCTCCACTTTCTACAGGTACACTGAAACTCCAAGAATGATGATCAGCTCTTGGCAAGTTACAGGAAAGCCACATACAGGGCAACTAAATAAAGACTGCAGTATGAGTGCTTCATCAGATACACTGTCCAAAAGAAGTACATGCTTGGAGGCTGTAAAGTGCAAGTGCTGAACTCTGCTCTGTGTGTCCCTCCTTACTACCCCAACACTTCTGCACATGAAATGTTTCAAAAGAAGGAGCTGGTGTGGTTTATTTGTCATTGAAGTAAACTGTATTGGATACAAAAGTAAGTCAAGGCTTAGTTTTCTGGGGAATACTTTCCTTCTTCCTGGCATTTCTAGCTGGGTAGAAGGCAAAGATGAACTAGGAGCTGGGTAGTGAATGTTTTGCAATTCACTGCTATGTGTGAAACCAGTTTACTTTAGATTGAGAGGCAACAGCATGCAAAATAGTCAGGACAAGACAGCTAAAGGCAGACCTTGACCTACAAGGAGCTGTCAGAAGGGAAAGGAGTTAAGTGTTTGCCAGCTGGCTGACAGTAGGAGGCTTGGGAAGATCTCTGATGTCAGCTGGGGGCAGTGAGGGCAGTGGATGCCTGTTCAGTCACATCTTTGTTGGAAAAAGCTGAGAATAAGACCTGAGGTATGAAGTGAAACTAGATTTCTTGAAGGCTTTTGTTTTATGTGTGATCACAGCAATTCATATTAGCTGTGGTTTCCACACGTTTGACTTTAGAAACCAATTTTAGAGCACCACATCACACTGGATTTACAGTGTGCTTCTCCTTCTGCAAAGAACTGCAAGTTCAGCTGCTCTTAAAAGCAGTGGTGCTTCAGTTGTACAAGAATAGTTCAAAGAAAAAAACCTCATCCATCTCTGTGGTTGTGTCTCTTGTAAGCATGTGGAAAGAAGAGCATCTTAATCAAACTTGGGTTTTAAATTATCCAGTATGGATTAAATCACTATGCTAATGTAACTTGCCTGTGCTTGAGGGTTGGTTATTTTTTTTTGGTTGTTTTTTTTTTGGGGGGGGGGGTTTGTTTGGCTGGTTTTTTTTGTTTAACTCTGCTGGCAAAACAAAATTATAAAAGAGTTATTCCAGTAGAAATTTGGAAAACTAGTAGAAAGCTGAAAACTGAGCAGCTTTCTGTGGAGGCCAACAGCTGCTGTAGCTGAAATCCTCAAAGACTGGGCTTAAATTACCAAAGCCATTTTTTCCCCTCCCCAAGATGACTAATCCTTCTTCTGATTTTATAAGGAGTAATGCAGAGTGCAGAGGACAGTGCAGCTTGAACAGTCTTACCACACCAATGGGAAAAATTTCTGGTTTGCAGCAAAATATGCCATCTATATTTTTGCTCATTGGTCCTCTCATTCTACTGTTACCTCGGTTCAGTGCTGGTAAGTTAAATATTTTGTTGAAATTACCATTTTAGAAAAGAAAATCTGCAAGAGCCATGTTGTATGTATTCAGTAGAAAAGAGCTACTGAGAGCAGGTCGTGAATTTGGGGTTTGGTTTTGCTTCAGCTTCTTGGAGGTAGTTGAATGCCTCTTCTGGGGTAGAAATTGTTCTAGAGATGGCCTGGACAAATGGACATAAATATTTTTAAATCTAGCCACATACATTTAGGGAACTGAGGCTTTGATTAGCCTCTCCCTGTTTCCTATGAAGTCCAAAGTGATTGCCTTCTTTGGCTTAGAGTTAGCTGTTGAATGCCTTCTTTCAGAGACATGCTGTATCTTCAGTCCTGGCAGTTTCAGTTTCCTTTGCAATTAATTAGTAACATTTTTCATGGGAGGTCTAAGTTTTCAATAAAATTTAGAGCTGCATAAATTAATGATGCTTGTCATGCTACTCTTGGCATAAGCAGTCTAATATCAAAGTCTCTGAATTAGTGTAAGCTCCATAGAGGCCTACTTGGAAATCTTTAAATCAGGTGATAGAAAGATGGTGATACTGAAAGGATTACTAAAGACTTGTTTTAGTTTGCAATTGGATAGGTTAACTTAGTATTCATACAGTCATTCAGCAAAATTTGTAAAGCCAGTTCAGCCAGATGTTTTGCAGTTTCGTAGGAATTCAGTGTTGCACAGAGAATCACACAATAGTTTGGGTTGGTGATCATCCACTCCAACTCCCCTGCCATGGGCAGGGACACCTTTCATGAGACCAAGTTGCTCAGAGATCCGTCCAATGTGGCCTTAAACACTTCCAGGGTTGGGGCAGGCACAGCTTCTCTGGGCAAATGTATGCAAAAGTTTGGAAGAAGTTTTCCAATCTGTTTTATAGCCAAGTGATGTTCTCCAAGAAGTTTTTGCTTACAGATTTGGGTTCTTGACAACTTTGCAGTATCTGCCTTCTTCCTCTGGTATTTTTTGGGGTGATGTTTCCAAAAACGTTTGCTAGGCAGCATGATTGTGTCTTGTCAAGTTGTCACACAGACCTAATTCTAAGAATTTGGTTTATGTTCAACTTTCCTGTGATGTTCAGAAAAATGCTGAAAATTTAAAGGATCCTCTGCTTAAAGATTCAAATACAGTAAGGAAATAATCCATAATAGTCAAGACTTCTTAATCTAAATACTACCCCTCTCCAAATTTGTGAGTTGGGAAGCTTGAAGTTGGCTGGTGAATCCCCTGGATCTTCTTATACTCTGGTTTACACAGAGGCTGTTGGAATTGTATGTGCTTGTTGCTGACTGCCTTAATAGAGAGAAATTGTGACTTAATCTTCTAAAATATGTGTTTATGACCTCAACCAGAAGGTGCTAAACAAACTAAAAATAGCAGCCCAATGGAAAATTGTTGCAGAAAGTTCATTGTATAATTCTGTGTGACTTGGAATGGATTTGAATACTATAAACATAAAGTATACAGATTAGAAGCAATAATATTTTTACTTTTTTTTTCATAGAAGGATGTGTTATTTGTGATTATTTTGTGCTTGTTGGAGAGCCTACGGCTGTTACTTGCCCAGTACTTACATTGCCAGTGCTTCACTCTGATTACAATCTGACATGGTATAAAAACGGTAGTGCTACACCAGTAACCACAGAGAGAAGTGCCAGGATCCACCAGCGAGGGGACTTGCTTTGGTTTATTCCTGCAGTGCTGGAAGATTCTGGACTTTATGAATGCAATGTAAGGTAAGGAAGGATGGAAACAACTGGATTGTTAATGTTTGCAAGTGTGATAATATATTTATGAGACTTGAGTGTGCAAAATACTTTGTTTTAACAAATTTAACTTAGATCAGTTAAAAGCACTGTTTTTGACTATGCTTCTTGTTTCTTCATGATGCCTTTTTTTTCTCTTTTCTTCCACACATTTAACATTGCAGAAGTGATTCATACAGAAGACATTGTATCTTAAAACATGATGATGCTAACAATGGTCTGTGGGAGTTGGTTGTTTGCTTTGTTCATTCTGGGTGAAGTGTAAGGTCACAGGGAAATGTCTTAACTGCTTCAGAGCTTCCTGTGTTCAAACTACTGTTTGAGACTGACAGATCAGCAAAACGTTTTGGTTTCTTCATAGGACATGGTTAAATGGAAGAAGGATCTGAGAGGAGCAATCTGCATTTTATGCAGATTTTTTTGTACATATATACCATATATAGACTTTATGGAGAGCTTAGCAACTGTTTAGGAATCTTGTGAGAAGTTTACAAATTAAAAGGCAGAGAACAATTTTTATGGTTTATTTTAAAGGATTACCAAATGTTACTGGTCAAAAATGAGAATGCATATAAAGAGCAAAGCAGTGTGCTCAACAGCTTTAGAGA
>NW_008693230.1:98990-105411 GCF_000695815.1 Acanthisitta chloris | reverse complement strand
GCTGAAACAGTCTGAGTGCACAGACAACTAAAAAGGAATAGATTCTTTGAAAAAACCTATGTCTACCTTTATTTGGTACTTTAAAATTCTTGCTGTATTTGCAGCTCAGTGCACTGGACATCACTACTTCAGGTGGTCACATCTTATTTATAATGGTTGAAATTCACTCTGTGCTGAACAGGAAGTTAATTTGGGGAAGACAAACAGAAATTGTTCCTTTCTGTATGGTCTTGCCACAACACACTGAGAACAGCCAGTGCAGGCTTTTCAGGAGACCCAAAATTTGTTTTAGTAGTGTGTAGTTATTTGCACTGGTGTGTATACAGTACACCAGTGCTGGAGGTGTTTGGGGTGTGAATGTAGTGACAGTGTTCAGCAAAAACTTCCAGTGTAATAGGCCTTTGCATGTTCCTTTTTCAGAGTTAATAATGAAGCTAAAACTGGAAGTCAGGAGCCACTCAGTCCAAAGTCACTCAGCTATGTAATTTTAATTTAGTCTTTCTGGCTAGTCTTCTAGTTACTTGAGCTATGAGATGCAGTCATCTGAGCACCTCACATCCCTGGCTTGCTTAATGCCAGCAGGACAAAAAACTTCTCAATGTTCAGTTGTACTGTGTGGGCAACATTTTGTGCATCACTCTCTCAAACTTTAGTTGCAGCTCTGAAAGGTCCTGGCATACCCTCTGGTACTTCCAGAGCAGACCCCACTTCTGCACTAAAGACAAAACCAGAGCTTATTCCCATCTCTTATAATCCTAGTATCATCAAGGCTGGAGGAGACCTCTAAGATCATTGAGTCCAACTATTAACCTGACACTCTGCTGTAACCCCTAAACCCTAAACCATATCCTCCAGTGCCAGATCCAGATGCCCCTTCAATGCTTGTGACTCCACCACCTCTCTGGGCAACCTATTTCAGTGCCTGACAGCCCTAACAGGGGAAACATTTCTCCAAACATCTAATCTGATTCTCCCTTGTCTCAGTTTATGACCATTCCCTCTAGTCCTCTCCCTGCAGCCATGGCAGGAGAGACCATTCCCTCATCTCTCTACAGCCCCCTGTAAGAGTCACTTGTAGAGAGCCATGAGGTCACTTGTGGTCTGTCTCTTCTCCAAGTTAAACAAACCCAATTCCCTCAGCCCTTCCTCATCCCACATGTTTTTCAGACCTTTTCTGCCCTTGTTGCCCTTGGCTGAACTCACTCTAGTGCCTCAATATCCTTTTTAAAGTGAGGGGCCCAAAACTGAGCACAGCACTGAGCTGGGACCTCCCCAGTGCCCAGTCCAGGGGGATGATCACTGCCCTAGTCCTGCTGGTCACACTGTTCTTGATGCAGGCTACCATTGGACTGGACTTCTTGGCCACCTGTGCACACTGCTGGCTCCTATTGAGCTGTGCCACCAGCACTGCCAAGTCCCTTTCTGACGGACAACACTTGAGTCTCTCCTCCCCCAGCCTGTAGTGCTGCATGGGGTTGTTGTGTCCCAAGTGCAGGACCCTTCTCTTCTTGGTCTGGAGCAGGGGTTGAGGAACTGAGAATGGTGTTTGCAAGCTAAGGGATAGAGCAGGAGTGTTAAGAGGCAAGGCTGGTGGAGACAGAGAAGTCTCTCTCTGTAAACTCCCTGACTTGTTGGAAATAAGAAACACTACTGTTAATGACCTGACTTGTCTGTTCTTGTCATTGCAGGAGCTTTAACCAGTCTAACAAAAAAACAATAAACTTAACAGTTTTTAAGAATGACAATGGTTTGTGTTTCAATGGAAAAATGAAGTTTGAACAAAAAGTGATGAGCACAAAAACTGGAAAGATTATATGCCCTGATCTAGAACAGTTTAAAGATGAAGACAAGAATAAGCCTGAAGTACATTGGAATAAGGTATTGTGAATGTGAATTATATACAAGATACAAAATATTTTATGTAAAATGTCTCATGAAGTAACTGTGAAAAGCAGCTTTTGGAAGGGAAAGTTTCTTTTCTTTATAGCTTGATAAGGCTTGAGTTTGAGTAAGACTTGTGAAAATCTGGTTTATCCTTTGATTATTTTATGTAGATAATAAGCTTCAAAACTTGTATGTTTCTGTAAGTACAAGGCCTTGCATAATTATTTCAGTTTCACATGATCTGAGGCATGTTCTATCTGTTCATCATGGTGTGGTGGTGTTGTGCCATTTGCTTTGATTCTAGCAAAACACTCTGTAGACTGGTGCAGGCTTAGAAACATGTATTTTGCCCATGTTAAGGTAAAATTCTGAAGTAATTCAACTCCTAATTCTGATCATAGAATCATAGAAGCATCAAGGCTGGAGTAGACTTCTAAGATCATCGAGTCTAACAATTAACCTGTCACTGCTGGAACCCCTAAACCCTAAACCAGATCCTCCAGTGTCAGATCCAAATGCCTTTGAAACACATCCAGGGATGGTGACTCCACCACCTCCCTGGGCAATCTATTCCAGGGCCTGAACATCCTAACAAGGAAAACATTTTTCCTGTCATCTAATCTTATCTCCTCTGTCTCAGCTTATGACTCTTCCCTCTAGTCCTCTGATGCCTGAGGCTGATATTAAAGCAGTTACATGGTCCGTACATGTAAAATAACCCTGGTGCTGCATTTATACCTCTTTTGAAGTGAAGGGATTCTCCACTGCTTGTAAGTCAGGGAAGAGAAGGAAGTTTTTAACTGTATTCACATTGCCACAGAAATGATGGGACACCCGAAGAGCACAGGGCACTGCTGCAGCAGCTCTCATTCATCACAGTGAAGTAAGGGTGCAGGCACATGCTCCATAAACTCTGCTACATGAGCAATAACTTCTGTTATTCCTGAGATAGATAACTGTCAAGCTATTAATGAAGGCAGTGAACTTAAAGAAGTGTTTGAAAACTGAAAGGATTGCCTGCAGTGATTTTTTAAAAGTGCAAAGGCAGCAAGATGCCATCAGGCTTCAGATTAGAGTGTAGTGATGCTTGAGTAAGAGCCCACACCATCCTCAGGGGTGACCTCCTGGCTCTCTACAACTCCCTGACAGAGGCTGGAGAGAGGTGGGGGATGTGTGTCCTGCCATGGCTGCAGGGAGAGGACTAGAGGGAATGGTCATAAGCTGAGACAGGGCAGAGTCAGATTAGATGTTAGGAAAGATGTTTTTCCTGTTCATGTGTTCAGGCACTGGAATAGATTACCCATGGAGATGGTGGAGTCACCATCCCTGGAAGTGTTGATGATTCTATGATCATGGATTTCAAAAAAGTCAGTATTTGCTAAGTACTTTAATAAGCAGTAATGTTCAGTAATTTATTTAATTATCAAGTACTTAGTTCCCTTAATTCACAGGTACTTTTGGTTTTTTTAGGAGTGTAAGCCTGGATTTCTTGAAGATAAGAGACTTCTTTTGGCAGAGGGTGAAAATGCTGTGTTGATTCGTAACGTAAGTGTACAAGACAGAGGAAACTACACATGCCATATGGTGTATACCTACATGGGAAAACAGTATAATGTTTCAAGGACCATAAGTTTGGAGGTTAAAGGTGAGTGCAGGAGCTTATTCTCTTTTTGGTTCTTCTGTTAATATTTGTCTGCAGGCATAAGATATTTGGCATATTGTTTTCAGCTCTGTGAAATGAGAGTTGTGAATCTTCTTTGATTATTTATTCCTGAACATAAAATTGAAATAAAATGAGGCATGTTGCTACCCTTGAACATTGCTTCTGAGGAAGCTTCATGGGAAGATGAGAAATGCAGGGTTAGGAATGAGAATGAGGAGGCAGTGGTTACTGTGGTGGAGGTGCTGGTTTAGCAAAAACAAGTAATGCAGCATTAGATGAATTTTCAAATAAAGGAATTTTTTTCTGAGCCTGTCACAGCAAGCCACCTGCTTCCAGCCCTGTTGGTGAACTTGTGTACAAAGTTCACTAGAATCTCAGTTGATGAGAAAGGAGAAGTGACAAGGTATATAAACTTTATGAAGTTCATAAAATTGGCTTACTATTGGCACTTGGTTCTGCTTTTCTGCACACAGACTGTGGAACTGGATGTCTCACACTCCCAATACTGTCACTTATTGCTGTTGTCATTGTGGTTGTGTCTTTGTGGGCAGTGTTGCTGGTGATTTGACTAGTAACAAGATAGTAGTACTATCAGAATAGCTGGTTGGAGATGTGTCCATCTTTCTTTAGATTAAATCAGAATTCTGATTTAGATAGGTGTGTAAGAACAGTGGGTTGTTAGCAGTCAGTCTATACATCATGCAGAATTATACAATTCCAGCCCAGTTTAAATATGTGTTTGTTTAAACTTTTATGTAAATAAATATTCACCTTAAAATCATAGAACCATCAAGGTTGGAGAAACCTTCAAGACCATTGAGTCCTACCATTAACCTGTCACTGCTGGAACCCCTAAACCCTAAACCAGATCCTCCAGTGTCAGATCCAGATGCCTCTGAAACACTTCCAGGGATGGTGACTCCACCACCTCCCTGGGCAATCTATTCCAGTCCCTGAACACCCTCACAGGGAAAATATTGTTCCTTACATCTCATCTGACTCTCCCCTGTCTCAGCTTATGACCATTCCCTCTAGTCCTCTCCCTGCAGCCATGGCAGGACACACATCCCCCACCTCTCTCCAACCCTGGCAGGGAGTTGCAGAGAGCCGTCACCCCACCCCTGAGTTGCCTTTTCTCAAGGCTAAACAAACCCAATTGCCTCACTCCTTCCTCATCCCACATGTATTCCAGACCTTTTCTGCCCTCATTGCCCTTGGCTGGACTCACTCCAGTGCCTCAATATCCTTTTTAAAGTGAGGGGTCCAAAACTGAGCACAGTACTCAAGGTGTCGACCTTATCTCGGAGGTCATTGATACAATCCCTCTTTCTCTTCGTCAAGGCTAAACAAACCCAATTGCCTCACTCCTTCCTCATCCCACATGTATTCCAGACCTTTTCTGCCCTCATTGCCCTTGGCTGGACTCACTCCAGTGCCTCAATATCCTTTTTAAAGTGAGGGGTCCAAAACTGAGCACAGTACTCAAGGTGTCGACCTTATCTCGGAGGTCATTGATACAATCCCTCTTTCTCTTCGTTATCCATCTCCCTGACAAACTTAATTGCAGTTTTTGATTTTGTCTTTGGGGGTTTGTTTAGTTTTGTTTTGTATTACTTTTATATCAGTAAATCTGAGTGGGTTTTTTTTTGGTTAAAGAAATTATTGTTAAGGTAAGATAAAGCCTTTTTTTAACTTGAGAGTTAAAGCAGTAATTTGGATAGAGCAAGTCTTACCAGCTATTTCCAATGCAAATTTGAAACTGGTAGTAGTTATGGCACTACAGTAGTACCAAACAATAAAACCACAAAACCATTGTAAAACTATCAGTTGAAGTAAGTTGTGGAACTATTCCTGCCTGAAGGTTTTATTTCTCTCTTTCTTTCAATTAGAAAAACCACTGCAGATACAACCAGAGTTTATTTATCCGAAGAACAATACAATTGAAGTAGAACTTGGTAAGTAGTGACTTTTTAATGGATCATTAACAGTAAGTAAAATGTATAAGCTCCTGGTCTTTGTGAAATAACATGTGAAGAGTTCCACTGGCTTCAGCAAGACTGGGAGATCAGCATGTGGTTTGATAGCTGGAAGATAGATTATAGGTGAGAGAGAACATGATTCTCACAAGTAATTTACAGGGGGAAATAACTGTGTGCCAAAGATTGGAGTCTCTTGGCCATCAGTGTTGTGTGGGATGCAAGTATTTATTTGGTTTTTTTGTTATTGCCCTCTGTCCTTTCTACCACTTCTCATGTCTGTGTCTTGACATATCCTCAGTATCTATGGGAATGTGGTTGTATATATGTAGCATGTTAGGACAGTTACCAGTTGATCAGTTCAGTAGTTTTTCCTCCTCCTGTATATTTGTGTCTCACTTCCCTCTCCACAACCTGGATTTTATTCCTTCCTCTAGGCTAAGAAAAGATTTTGGATGCTGATCTTTTGTGAAAGAGTGAGATGTTAATTGGTGGATATCCCAGGTAGTGTTTGTCTTGGAAATTTCTTAAATAAGAGATTCTGGATATAAAGAATAATGTTCTCCCAGTGAGGACAGCCAGGCAGTGCAGCAGGCTGCCCAGAGAAGTTCTGCAGTCTCTGTCCTTAGAGGTTCTGGAACCTGACTGAATAAAGCTCTGAGCAGCCTGGTCTGAAGTGAGATGTTAATTGGTGGATATCCCAGGTAGTGTTTGTCTTGGAAATTTCTTAAATAAGAGATTCTGGATATAAAGAATAATGTTCTCCCAGTGAGGACAGCCAGGCAGTGCAGCAGGCTGCCCAGAGAAGTTCTGCAGTCTCTGTCCTTAGAGGTTCTGGAACCTGACTGAATAAAGCTCTGAGCAGCCTGGTCTGACCTCAGAACTGGCTTTCAGCAGG